>NC_069503.1:825220485-825270485 GCF_027579735.1 Bombina bombina | reverse complement strand
AAAATAAATCTAAATAAAAATTACAATTAATAACTAAATAATTCCTATTTAAAACTAAATACTTACCTGTAAAATAAACCCTAAGCTAGCTACAATATAATAGTTATATTGTATCTATCTTAGGTTTTATTTTTATTTCACCGCTAAGTTCGTATTTATTTTAACTAGGTAGAATAGTTAGTAAATAGTTATTAACTATTTACTAGCTACCTAGTTAAAATAAATACAAATTTACCCGTAAAATAAAACCTAACCTAAGTTACACTAATACCTAACCTTACACTACAATTAAATAAATTACATTAATTAAATACAATAAACTAAATTACAAAAAACAAACAAACACTAAATTACACAAAATAAAAAAGAAATGATCAAATATTTAAACTAATTACACCTAATCTAATAGCCCTATCAAAATAAAAAAGCCCCCAAAATAAAAAACCCTAGCCTAAACTAAACTGCCAATAGCCCTTAAAAGGGCCTTTTGCGGGGCATTGCCCCAGAGAAATCAGCTCTTTTACCTGTAAAAAACAAATACAAACACCCATCCAAACTTTAAAAACCCACCACCCACATAACCAAACTCCCCAAATAAAAACCTACCTAAAAAACCTAAGCTCCCCATTGCCCTGAAAAGGGCATTTGGATGGGCATTGCCCTTAAAAGGGCATTTAGCTCTTTTTCAGCCAAAACACTAAGCTAAAAATAAAACCCACCCAATAAACCCTTAAAAAAAACTAACACTAACCCCCGAAGATCCACTTACAGTTTTTGAAGACCCGACATCCATCCTCAACGAAGCGGGCTGAAGTCTTCATCCAAGCCGGCAGAAGTCTTCATCCAGATGGCATCTTCTATCTTCATCCATCCGGTGTGGAGCGTCTCCATCTTCAAGACATCCGGCGCGGAGCATCCTCTTCTTCCGACGGCTCTTCTCGAATGAAGGTTCCTTTAAGTGACGTCATCCAAGATGGCGTCCCTTGAATTCCGATTGGCTGATAGAATTCTATCAGCCAATCAGAATTAAAGGTGAAAAAATGCTATTGGCTGATGCAATCAGCCAATAGGATTGAGCTTCAACCCTATTGGCTGATCCAATCAGCTAATATGATTGAGCTTGCATTCTATTGGCTTATTGGAACAGCCAAAAGAAAGCGAGCTCAATCCTATTGGCTGATTGCATCAGCAAATAGGATTTTTTCACCTTTAATTCCGATTGGCTGATAGAATTCTATCAGCCAATTGGAACTCAAGGGACGCCATCTTGGATGACGTCACTTAAAGGAACCTTCATTCGAGAAGAGCCGTCGGAAGAAGAGGATGCTCCACGCCGGATGTCTTTAAGATAGAGCCGCTCCGCGCCGGATGGATGAAGATAGAAGATGCCGTCTGGATGAAGACTTCTGCCGGCTTGGATGAAGACTTCTGCCGCTTCGTTGAGGATGGATGTCAGATCTTCAAAAACTGTAAGTGGATCTTCGGGGGTTCATACCAGACTGCTAATGTGACATGGGGAACACATACAGTCAGTCCTAATACTGTCACAGTAAAAAGTTCTTATATTTATTTGTGAGAAACTGTGCCAGACCGTGCCGGTGTCATGTGACATGCCAAGCTATTGCCATGTGCTGTTTTAGATGTGCACTGTGCAGCACTGAATGTGTTCAAATCCTCATGTGCCTGCCGATCCAGCCATTCCCACTGCATCAGAAAAGGTCCTGCTGGGGTTGCCACTGTTACCAGGTGGTAGGGATTGTTTCTGGCTAGGGCTGACTGTAGGCGCATGCAGCAGAAAGCTGGATCGGCAGGCACATGAGGATTTGAGCATCTGTGCAGCTGCACACACTGCTCTCTTCAGTCTTGAGGCTGTGTGACTAGTCTCACACTGTATCCATGCAGCCTTGGGCAGACAGCATCCAGTCTGCTGGTCCCCTTATCCCTGCTTTTTCTGCTGTGGCCCTAAGATCAACTAACTGAAGTTTGTTAGGGGAACAGTGCTTTGTAGAAAGGTGTCAGTGGGAAGAATAAGTGAATGCACACATGCCCCTCCCCATGCAGCATTGTCTAGTGTAGGGTGAGAGGGAACTTGTTCCTAGCAAAGAAGGGACATGTGCTTCTGTGACTGATGTATAGTGTCATGCTCTGTCTCAGATTTTACAACTTCCCATAGTAGTTCTGCTGTTCCAGTCAGTAAACTTATATTTGTCTGCACCTCCATGCTTCCTCCTCAGTCTTTACCTTGCTTTGCTCCTGTTGGCTTCCCTAAATCTCTTTAATCAGCTAACCTCACACTAGAATCACATTCAAAAGCATATTAAATGAATCCACAGTGGAGGAATTTATATATTTATTTACTTATTAGCACTGCTTAAGTCCAGTTTCAAATATTGCAATTTATTTCATTTTTTTAAATGATTAGCCCAGCAGTGGATGATCCACTGCTGGGCTAATAATTATTTTGTTTTTGTAAAACAAATTGATTTAGTTGTTTTTTGGGATGTTGAGGTAGAGAGCGAAATTGCATGGGGTGGGGGGCGGGGCAAGAATTTTTTTGCCCAGGATCCAGTCAATATTAAAGACGGCCCTGGGTGGCAGATTAGTGGTTAATGAATGTAGGTAGGTGGTCCCTTTAATATTCTGTAGATTCAAACTGCATAAGTAGAGGTTTCAGGAGACTGAGGACAAAATTTAACAGGTTGACCATTTTGAAAATGCCAATCAACAATTTCCTTCAAGTAATCACAACTGTTTTGTAGAAGATGGAGCCGCTCCGCGCCGGATGGATGAAGATAGAAGATGCCGTCTGGATGAAGACTTCTGCCGGCTTGGATGAAGACTTCGGCCCGCTTGGATGAAGACTTCTATCGGCTTCGCTGAGGACTTCTGCCGCTTCGTTGAGGATGGATATCGGGTCTTTAAAAACTGTAAGTGGATCTTCGGGGGTTAGTGTTAGGTTTTTTAAGGGTTTATTGGGTGGGTTTTATTTTTAGCTTAGGGTTTGGGCTGAAAAAGAGCTAAATGCCCTTTTAAGGGCAATGCCCATCCAAATGTCCTTTTCAGGGCAATGGGGAGCTTAGGTTTTTTAGGTAGGTTTTATTTGGGGGGTTTGGTTGTGTGGGTGGTGGGTTTTACTGTTGGGGGGTGTTTGTATTTTTTTTACAGGTAAAAGAGCTGATTTCTTTGGGGAAATGCCCCGCAAAAGGCCCTTTTAAGGGCTATTGGCAGTTTCGTTTAGGCTAGGGTTTTTTTTATTTTGGGGGGGCTTTTTATTTTGATAGGGCTATTAGATTAGGTGTAATTAGTAAATGCCAATCAACAATTCCCTTCAAGTAATCAGAACTGTTTTGTAGAAATGTAAAGTCATGGCAATAGATAGACAAGCACATATCTTCTGTATTGTAGAAGTATTGCATTGCAATCCAATCTGTCTTCAGTACTCTGTATAGTTTTACACCTTACAATGCAAAGAGTTTGCCTTTATTATTAATGACAAATAGCCTTTTCCTTTATATTTTGAAATGTAAAATCTAATGAAGAACAAGAACATGGGCATGTGAATTTAGATTTTATCATTTAGTGCACTAATGGCCAGATTACAAGTGGAGCGCTAAATATGGCTTTCAAGAAAGCGATATTAGCGTTCCACTTTGTAGTACCAGCGCATGCTAATGTGTGCTGGTATTACAAGTTTTCAGCAATGCAAACGCAACCTCGCGTTCTCATTGCTGGGAAGCGCGTTTCCATAAGCTCCAATGAGAGCCTTGTTCTGATGCCGTCAGAGACAACATCAGAACCTAAACGCTGCAAAGGGGTAAGTAGTGCAGCTATGACAGCAAATATAAATGCATATGATTATATACATATATATTTATATATACACATATTAACACATAAATATATATGTATATAATCATATACATATATATATTTACAGGGAACATACAGTTCCCATAGACCACAATGTAAAGGCACTTTTCAGTGCCATTTTTTTTCTTCCAACACCCCACTTTCACTAACTTTAGCCCCAAAATACTGTCTAGTGCAGTTGTTTTATTAAAAAATAAAAATGATACAACTTTTATTTTGTAATAAAATACATTACACTGTATTTAAAGGCATTTGGGGGACATTTATAAAATGAACCAGAAATCTGATCTCTGGTTAATTATATAAGCGCTAACTGATATCGTGAGCTAGCGGTAGCAATAAATAGCTACTTGTAATGGCTGCTTAATTCTTGCACTCCCTCAAAGTAGCCACCAATCATCAAGTGTTATCCAGGGTTCTGAACAAAAAATGGACCAGCTCCTAAGCTTAGATTCCTGCTTTTTCAAATAAAGATAGCAAGATAATGAAGATAAAATGATAATAGGAGTAAAGAAGAAAGTTGCTTAAAATTGCATTCTCTATTTAAATCATGAAAGAAAAAAAATTGGGTTTAGTATCCCTTTAAATACACCACACATCAGGCAAACTACCCAAACTCTAAGGGGATAAACCAAATACCCCTTACTCTAACCTACATTTTGAAAGGAGTTAACATAATGGTGACATTGCAGCAGGTTACAGCAGGATGCATATGCAGCTTTCTGTAGCACACTATCAGTAATGTGTCTTAAATGCCCCTAAAGGCACTAAAAATTTTTTGTTTACACAGGCTTTTGAGTAGTATATTCAAACTCTTAATCATAATCTTTCTCACCTTTTCCAGCCTATAATACATTTACGGTTTCTTGCTATGCTGAAACTTGTTGATTACTATTTGATCGTTTCAAATCACCTTTAGAAAAAGTAGAATATTTTATATATGAATGATGAACTCAGAACAAATTATGTAGTAGAACATGAGAACAAAGGGGCTGATAAATCACGGTTTGAATGGGGCCGTATACCCCTGTTTCCACACGAGCATTCAGGCTCACCGGAAACAGGAGTTAAGAACCAGCAGTCTTAAGACCACTGCTCCTTAACTCGCACTCCTCCTCTGAGGTGGCGGAGATCAATCCGCCCGATCGCATACGATCTGGTTGATTAACACCCCCTGCTAGCGGCCGATTGAGCATGAATCTGCAGGGGGCGGCATTGCACAAGCAGTTCACCCGAACTGCTTGTGCAGTGATAAATGTCGACAGCGTATGCTGTCTGCATTTATCGATGTCTGGCGGACAAGATTCGCTACAGCGGATCATGTCAGCCAGACACTTGATAAATCGGCCCCATAGAATTCTCTGACCCCTTTTTCATTATTTTGTACTCTAGACTTCACTCCTCTCTCAATGGACCATGCACAAATGTTATTATACTTTATTTAAATACAGTTAGTTTTATATAACAGTGCATCATTTACTTCTAAATAAGCTCCATACTGTTTTATATTTATTTTTATAAACTACTCGATTATTGTGAGAGGAGTGAGCTCTAGGTTACAAAAAAACAATGAAAAAGGGGGCAAAGAATTCTATGAGCTTTTACAGTAAAGAGCATATTCAATAAAAGTGTTAAATGTTCTCATTTGGTTTACAAAAAGAAATACAACATTATGTGTAATACATATGGTAACCAACCATGTATCTTTTTTTAATGCATTAGTTTTCTACTGATTGGTTACAACTTCCTTTAGTGAGAATCAGTGAAAAACCAAAAGCAAAAGCCATGAAGACACTTGTATTCTTGTAAACCATCATCTGGGGGCTTAACTAGTTGCAATAGTGGCTCTACTATTGGATGAGAATGGTGCACAAATCAAAGCCAAAAGGAACCTGAGCTGCATGCATTGTTTTTAATGGACATTAAGTCATTGTGATGAAATAGGATGTATCTCAGGAACCAAGTTGTTTCTGCAACAGAGATAATGTGATTTAACTTGAGTAAATAAAGGATTAAGTAATTGAGGTAATTTTAAAACCCCTAAAATATGAATATTCCCTAAGGACAGAGGTCCAAAGGTGCTGCTATAATTCACAACATATGCACAGAATTCCTGATGTCAAGCATGTACAAATCATTAGAAATACAAACAAGACTACAGTTTTCATAGGGCCTCACTCCTACATAAACCTCCTCTGCTTCCTGGATGTATGATTTTTGCTTCACCCTATTTAGATTAAGTTAGTTGGACTTCAGCTCTGCCTCAGGCTCCCTTTACACAAAAAAAACCATCTCCTGGGTTTATTACAAAGCAACTATAGACTTAGGATAGACTTAAGGGGCCAATTTATTATGCTGTAAATGCAGCAGTAGCCGCGTGAACCTTCAGACTCGCCGGAATGATGTTTAAAAGCAGCAGTCATAAGACCGCTGCTCCTTAACTCGTCCACCACCACTGAAGCAGGGCAAACAATCAGCCTGATCGGACACGATCAGGTTGATTGACATTCCCTGCTAGCAGCCGATTGGCTGCGAAAATGCAGGGGGCGGCATTACACAAGCATTTCACTAGAAATGCTTGTGCAATGATAAATGACGACAGCGTATGCTGTCGGCATTTATCGATGTGCGGTGGATATGATCAACTACAGCGGATCATGTCCGCCCGCACATTGGTAAATCTACCCCTAATGGCCTGATGTTGTAAGCATCTTCATAATAGCACTAATAGCAGGTATTAGATTGCAGGTGAAATGTTATAAACAAATTAATTCACTGTTAGAAGGTAAAGTTGCCAAGAAGCGTTTTACTACACTTCACTGTGGGAGGCAATGGTTCTCTGTTCTAACCAATATCTGCCAGGTAAGGTGAACCTTTTCACATACACCAACCTTACCAGTTTTTCAGTGGCAAGATCAGCAACTGTAAGAAATCTACTGCATGTATTGTGAAACTTAGTTTACATATAGATTATTTGAACTATTACAAAACAGAAACCATTTTTATATTCAATAAACACACATTACATGTTGCGTAAACATGCGTTGCAAACCTTCTGCTTCCACACTGCAGAGACTCAATTAGTAGTTATATGGTAGCATTGTTTAAAATTCAGTGAGTGCTATAGTTTCCTATAGAAGGCACATCAACACTCATCTGCACAGCAAGGGGTGAATACCCAATCCGACGTATATATACGTTGATCGGTACTTTGCTATCGTACCGCATCACGTATATATACGTAGTTGCTTCAGGATTCTCCAGTACTCTCAGCTGTTAAGTTACAGCCAAGATCTGGAGCTCTTGAAGCTTCAGGTATCTGCTGCATATGGAGCCGGAGCGGGATCGGTGCTCCGCCTCCATATGAGGGCAGATGCCTGATCAGACGGTGACACTGTGTGTTTGGGATCAGCGTATGGGAAGTGTCAGGTGGGAGGCTAATCTGTACACTAAGACTAAAATTAATATTTTAAGCTGCCAAATTAACCCCTTTACTGTCGGGAATAATAGAAGTGTGGTGCACAGCTGCAATAAGCGGCCTTTTAATTACCAAAAAGCAATGGCAAAGCCATCTGTGTCTGCTATTTCTGAACAAAGGGGATCCCAGAGAAACTTTTACAAACATGTGTTCCATGATTGCACAAGCAGTATGTAAAAAATGTCTGTGAGAAACCTAAAGTTTGTGAAAAAAGTAAAACATTTTTTTTATGTGATTGCATTTGGCGGTGAAATGGTGGCATGAAATATACCAAAATGGGCCTAGATCAATACCTTGGGTTGTCTACTTAAAACTATATATAGTTTTGACAGGTAAATAAAAAAAAACAAGACTCTATTTTTGTTTAAATGGAGTGACAGCAAAAATGCTAAAAATTATCTGGTATTTTGAGTGTTTTTGTCTGAAAGTCCCGGAAGTGAAGGGGTTAAACCACGGGCGGAAATGATTCGCTATGGCGAATCAAGTCCATCCTGCATCGCTAAATGCCGACAGCATACATTGTCGGCATTTAACATTGCACAAGCATTTCACAAGAAATACTTGTGCAATGCCACCCCCTGCAGATATGCGGCCAATCGCCCGCTAGCAGGGGGTGTAAATCATTCCGATCGTATCTGATCGGGATAATTGCAGTGTGGCGGACAAGTTAAGGAGCAGCAGTCTTACAACCGCTACTTCTTAACTGAGGTTTCAGGTGGACCCCATGTGTCAACCTGATTTTTATAACATTTTACTTGTTGTGAGCTTAGCGAGACTGAAATGAGCATTTCTCATGGACCTGGTAATTTCTAGAACATTGTGTCCTAAATGAGTTCCCCTTTCCTGGCTAAACCTAGGGCAATGTGTACCTTTCTGGACTCACCTTGCTCTGCACTAGGATGGAGATTTTTAATGCATTCTTGAGATACAGTGGAATGTAGGTCCATAGGCAGTTCTTTAATATTTATTTGGTCTTGCTGCAGTTTCCCCCTATTTCAGTATAGAGATTGATGTTCAACTTCTTAATTGTTCAAAAAACAAAACAATAAACAACTGCACATAATTATGACAGCTCCCCGTATTATAATTGCAATCCTGCATCTAGTCATCCTTGCTTGGGAGCTATGACATTTAAACACTACAATATAAAAGATTCTGACTTTTATGTTCCGATTCAGCTAAATCCTTTCAGGTTCCTGAGATATGCTGTGGAACTTTGTCAGTTTTTCAAAAACCTGATAATGCTTGCGCGAAACAGATAGTGTGCTACTCATAATCTGGCTCTTTCATAGAGTTACAATAGTGTCCTCTTGGTTAGTAGGTCATACTATCCAAAAGCTTTTTGCCTTCATCATACATGTTCCTGTTTCTGCAGTTATTTTTAAAGTAAATCTACCCTAAAGGAAGTTATGACATCTTTCCAGGCAGTAGAAATAATTTATCCTTAACTTCAAAGCTTTCAGGACACTGTGGGACCTGAATATATATTCAGTTGTTCCAGAATCACTCCTTTGAACCTATAGATAAATGTTCTTTAAATATAACTTTGCTGAGCTCTCTACTCTGAATGCATTGTTATCTATTTTAGCATTATAAGGCCAATTTCATGTATTCTCTTTTATTCCCTGTGAAGATGGCCAGTTTTAAGTATATTCAGTCTGTTTTGTTCTTTATCCTGATCTTGTCCTTAGAATGATAAGGAGGCTCATGCCTTTGTACTGTTTATATATGATACTATAAGAGTGTGAGAGAAATGTTGTTTATGCTTACTTATTGCACAATGGACGACGCAATATTGTTATCGGGGGTCGCAATAACTATTATCTTGGCCGTGCTACGGTACTATGAAACAAAAAAGTGGAGAAAAAAAGCCAAATCTGACACATTCCATGCAAAACTCCAAAAATGGACTAGACAAAATTATTGGCACCCTCAATTTAATATTTGGTAGCACACCCCTTGGAAAAAATAAATGAAATCAATTGCTTCCTGTAACCATCAATGAGTTTCTTACACCTCTTTACTAGAATTTTGTACCACTCTTCTTTCACCAACTGCTCCAGGTCTCTCAGATTGGAAGGGTTCCTTTTCCCAACTGCTGTTTTGAGATCTCTCTACAGGTGCTCTATGGGATTGAGATCTGGACTCATTGCTGGCCAGTTCAGTACTCTCCAGTGCTTTGTCTTAAACCATTTCTGGGTGCTTTTAGATGTGTGCTTTGGGTCATTGTCCTGCTGTAAGACGCATGACCTCTGAAGGAGACCCAACTTTCTGACACAGGGCCCTACAGAATTCTTTGGTAGTCTTCAGATTTCATAATGCCATGCACACAGTCAAGACATCCAGTGCCTCAAGCAGCAAAACAACCCCAAAACATCAGTGAATCTCCACAACGTTTGACTGTAGGGACTGTATTCTTTTCTTTAAAAGCCTCGTTTCTTTTTCTGAAAACAATAGAATGATGAGCTTTTCCAAAAACCTGTGATTTTGTTTCATCTGTCCACAGCATATTCTCCCAAAAGGATTTTGGCTTTCTCAGGTAAGTTTTGGCAAACTCCAATCTGGCTTTTTTATGTTTCTGTGTCAGCAGTGGGGTCCTCCTACCATAGCGTCCCTTTTCATTCAGATGGCAACGTATATTGTGAGCTGACACATCTGTACACTGTGCCTGAAGGTCAGCATGAATTTGCCTGGAAGTTGATCAAGGGTCTTTATCCACCATTCGAGCAATCCCTTGTTGTAATCTTTGATCAATTTTTCTCTTTCATCCAAGTCCAGGGAGATTAGCTACAGTGCCATGGGCTGTAAACTTCTTGACAATGTTGCGCACAGTGGACACAGGAACAATAAGATCTCTGGAGATGAACTTGAAACCTTGAGATTGTCCATGCTTTGCCACAATTTTTGTTCTCAATCCTCAGACAATTATTTGCTGCTCTTACTCTTCTCCATGTCACTCAGAGACACACAACAGAAAGGTTGAGTACATTTTTCACCATTTTAACTGGTTGCCGGTGTGATTTCTATATTGTCAGCACCTGTTAATTGATACAGGTGAGTTTACTTACAAATTACAGGAGCATCACAAACTTGGAATGCAATAATTTCTTACACATTTTGAGAAGGTGCCAATAATTTTGTCCAGTCCATTTTTGAAGTTTTGCATGAAATGTGTAAGATTTGGCTTTTTTTTTTCCACTTTTTTTGTGTCATACCAATAGAAACAAAAGAAATAAACATGAGAATGCCTAAACATTTGTAATTGCAACAATTTTCTGGGCAAAGTGGTGCATTATCGGACAGAAATGCAGGGGTGCCAATACTTTATATACATACATATATGCACATATAAACACACACACACACACACACACACACACACACACACATATATATATATACATATTTTGGAGCCCTTTCCATTCAAATACCTTCAAAGTTGAAAAATAAATTTTAATCAATTCTAAAATTTAATGTGTTTTAATGTGTGTCACTGTAAATATTTAATATTCCAATGTTCTTCACTTAGAAGAAAGACTTCTTTGTATTTTTGCCGGTGTGATTTCTATATTGTCAGCACCTGTTAATTGATACAGGTGAGTTTACTTACAAATTACAGGAGCATCACAAACTTGGAATGCAATAATTTCTTACACATTTTGAGAAGGTGCCAATAATTTTGTCCAGTCCATTTTTGAAGTTTTGCATGAAATGTGTAAGATTTGGCTTTTTTTTCCTCCACTTTTTTTGTGTCATACCAATAGAAACAAAAGAAATAAACATGAGAATGCCTAAACATTTGTAATTGCAACAATTTTCTGGGCAAAGTGGTGCATTATCGGACAGAAATGCAGGGGTGCCAATACTTTATATACATACATATATGCACATATAAACACACACACACTCACACACACACACACACATATATATATATATATACATATTTTGGAGCCCTTTCCATTCAAATACCTTCAAAGTTGAAAAATAAATTTTAATCAATTCTAAAATTTAATGTGTTTTAATGTGTGTCACTGTAAATATTTAATATTCCAATGTTCTTCACTTAGAAGAAAGACTTCTTTGTATTTTTAGACATATATTTATATATTCATATAGATATATAGGTATAGTTATATATTTGACAAACAAATCAAATGGTTCTTTTATCATATATATATATATGTATATATAAAAAGTATCATTGCTCAATGCAATACTCTTATTTTGATATATATATTTCTTCAGTGTGAAGAACATTGGAATGTGAAATATTCATAACTACCTTTGGGTAGTTTGGGTCGCGATAACCGAAGTCATGCAGTTAGCATCTGGTTTTGCTTGCGCTCAAACAATTTAATTTTAACTTGTAATATGGGCACTAACCCGCTCACGTTAAAAGTTTACTTTGAGTGGTGTTTGCATGCAAGAGAAAAAAAATTGCATCCCAGTTTGTAATCTTGTTCCTGGTTTATTCCTCTAGGTCATCCTTATAAATATTCTTATCTCTCACATTCCTCCAAAATAGTTACTGGCAGGGTGGACAGGGCCAGGGTGTGTAGGATTTGTTTGTATCTGTAGATATAAACACCATACTGTCTATTCCTAACCTGCCATTGGCAGAACTGTGCCTGCCCAGCTTAGTGCTCAATTTACTATGCACCTTAGCTGTGGGTGGCTGCCTGTACTCCCCAGAAGTCCTGGTTAGTATAGCTGCAGACTGCCCTACATACATGTCATAGAAGGGGGCACCAATGATCCACTTTCATTTTTTATTTTATGATTTCAAATTTAGCATTTTAAAAGGGGTTGGTTGATATACCTGGGCCATTGGGTAGCATTTGCCACCCTAGACCAAAAGTTGCTAGTCCTCCCCTGCTGACTTGCCTATCGTCAAACAGGCTCCAACACAAGGAGAAAGGCCCTCTGAAAACTACCTGGAACTTCTTACTCTAAGAGCAAATTTAATTTTGTTTTATATTCAAGAGTCATGTCATTTTTAAACACGTTAAAGGGATTGAGTGTGATTAGAAACTGTAAAAGGAAAGAGCTGCAATGCTGAGCAAAAACAAGGTGGGGAAGGAATAAAAAAACTAAACTAAACTGCATCTTAAATATTAGAACATGGAACTCTTTCCACTTTTTATCATTTTCAACGTTGCACATAGTAGAGTTACTGGGATGTGGTCAGCAAACTTCCAAAGTCACCACTGCACTTGTGTTCCTGCTCATGTTTACATATGTTCAGTCACTCAATGTATTAAAAATATCACTCACTGGGATCAGGAAGGTCATTCTCATGCTCTTCTCTCTCCATTTGTTGACACCATCCCTCCATTCGCTCTTTCTCTGCCTGAAGAAGCTTTAAAAACCAGTGTCCATCTCTGTGACAAACCGACCTGTGAACTGCTTCCAGTGGATCTTCTGTAATGGAGTCAATCCATGGATCCGGCGGAGGTAATATGGAAGGATCAAAATCAGCATCAAAGTCTTCATCCACTGCACAGGCATGATAATGATTGCCTGAGCCCTGGATGCTTACAGTGGAGGTACAAGCATCTCGGGAATACTGTTTGGTCAGTGGTCGACTGTACTGATATTCCTGGTCTGACAGTTCCACTGGACATTCAAAATGCTCCCTGAGGTCCAAATCTGCTTGCACAGCAGCGGTAACACTGTTAGATCGGGTCAGTCTGCGTAACCTTTTCAAAGAGATACATTAAAAAGAGAAGTCACTACATAAATACAAGCATATAATCAAAAACTATCAAGTCACCACATATTAACACTTTAACAGCTAAGAAATTTTGCACCTCAGTGTTGAAGACAACTTTAGAAACTTTGAATTTAAACTCAGTTTCAGTGCTTACACTGGGAATATTCAACAACCATATATTATTGTTTTCAGGTTTTTTTTCAACAGATTGTGCACTTTAGAGAAGGCCTTTAATGCAAAACTAATCCAACATACACATCAGATACACAATCAATATTAAAAGAGCCAGACTGACCAGTTTTGATAGGGTTGCCATATTGCTTCTTTAAGGGAGGACACTTATGAATAATACATATGTCAGGGTCTGTTTAACTAAATGTTTGAAAAATACCCTGACATACGCATTTTTTATATGTGTCCCCCCTTAAAGAGGCAATATGGCAACCCTAAGTTCTGAGTATTTGATATTTTTCATATACTTTGTTATACCTATATATTAAATAGCCTGATATCAAAAGCTCTTGATTACTTTGCGTGTGTGAGAGCTAGGGATGGGCGAATATTTCGCAACATTCGAAAAATGGCACGAATTTTAACACATTCGTTCGTTCAAATCGAATTTCGAATGTTTACATAACATTCTAACATTCGATTTTCGAATGTTCGGTTTCGAATTTTACGATTACATTCGAAAATTTTCGAATTAGAAAAATTTGAATTTAGATTGTAATAGTATTTCTAATGCTTTTTCTTTAAATGTAATATTCGAATTATGCAATATTCGAATTCGAAAAATTCGAATTTAGATTGTAATAGTATTTCTAATGCTTTTTCTTTAAATTTAATATTCGAATTATGCAATACGTGTATTCGAATTCGAAAAAATTCGAATTTAGATTGTAATAGTATTTCTAATGCTTTTTCTTTAAATGTAATATTCGAATTATGCAATATTCGAATTCGAAAAATTCGAATTTAGATTGTAATAGTATTTCTAATACTTTTTCTTTAAATGTAATATTCGAATTATGTAATACGTGTATTCGAATTCGAAAAATTCGAATTTAGATTGTAATAGTATTTCTAATGCTTTTTCTTTAAATGTTATATTCGAATTATGCAATACGTGTATTCGAATTCGAAAAATTCGAATTTAGATTGTAATAGTATTTCTAATGATTTTTCTTTAAATGTAATATTCGAATTATGCAATACGTGTATTCGAATTCGAAAAATTCAAATTTAGATTGTAATAGTATTTCTAATGCTTTTAAATATAATATTCAAATTATGCAATATTCGAAAAATTCGAATTTATATTCGAATTCGAAAAATTCGAATTTATATTCGAATTCGAAAAATTCGAATTTATATTCGAATTCGAAAAATTCGAATTAATATTCGAATTCGAAAAATTCGAATTTATATTCGAATTCGAAAAATTCGAATTTATATTCGAATTCGAAAAATTCGAATTTCGAATGTAGACATTCGATATAGTTATAAACATTCGAATTCGAAAGTGACATTCGAAAACTGTAAATAACATTCCATTTTCAAATTTTTAAGAATATTCGTTCTTATCGACATTCGAATTTAGAATTCGAATTTCGGTAATAACATTCGTTCTACATTCGAAATTCGAAAATTTGCACATTTGCCCATCCCTAGTGAGAGCCTATTTAAAATTACATCTTAAAAACTCCCCACATAGTAACATTTATGTATGATTTTTTCTGATTGACAGAGGCCTTTATGCATTCAAAAGTGCACGTGAAAGCATTTGTCATGCTTCAAAACACCTAATAAAATTCTAGCAAATAATTATAATACTTAAAGGGATATGAAAGGAAAAAATGTTTTTGAATGTTTTGATAGATTAATATATAATAAAAAATTAATCAAATACCATGAGTTGTTTATTTATAACTGTTCACAGTTTACATTCTAAAGTAGGTGGATTTCCAAACACACCGTGAAGCTAATTTGCATTAGCCAATCTCGGTGGGCAACCTTGGTTCTATTTTCTACATAGCCACCCCTGCTTGTGCATGCATGCACGATGAATTAAATTACTCCTGCGCATGCACAATCTATTCCGGAGTCCTTGCAACATCAGCATTCTTGTGGTCACATATGCAAAACAGAATGAGAAGCAGTCTGCCAGGAACGAACAGCAGCATCAATAGCTTGTTCTATGGCCCGGTTGCCACCTGGTAGTAGCTTCTTTCTGCCCAATTGTGCTTTTCACAGAGGAAAACTTTCCTGTAGTATATCAGTCTGATCCCGCCAGCATGGTCAGTCCAGCCCCGAAATACCAGGCAATTCTCCTCTGAACAAGGAACATGACAACCCCAGACGATCGTTTCGGCCTCCTTTGGGCCTCGTCAGTGAGGTGCAGCCATATCCCTCTAAGCACATTGGGCAAGGAGTCCACGTCTGGTTTCCCCCATCACCCTTAGGTAGACTATCCCCAGGGTCATATTTACATATGCAAAACAGAATGAGAAGCAGTCTGACAGGAACGAACAGCAGCATCAATAGCTTGTTCTATGGCCCTGTTGCCACCTGGTAGTAGCTTCTTTCTGCCCAATTGTGCTTTTCACAGAGGAAAACTTTCCTGTAGTATATCAGTCTGATCCCGCCAGCATGGTCAGACCAGCCCCGAAATACCAGGCAATTCTCCTCTGAACAAGGAACATGACAACCCCAGACGATCGTTTCGGCCTCCTTTGGGCCTCGTCAGTGAGGTGCAGCCATATCCCTCTAAGCACATTGGGCAAGGAGTCCACGTCTGGTTTCCCCCATCACCCTTAGGGAGACTATCCCCAGGGTCATATTTACATATGCAAAACAGAATGAGAAGCAGTCTGCCAGGAACGAACAGCAGCATCAATAGCTTGTTCTATGGCCCGGTTGCCACCTGGTAGTAGCTTCTTTCTGCCCAATTGTGCTTTTCACAGAGGAAAACTTTCCTGTAGTATATCAGTCTGATCCCGCCAGCATGGTCAGTCCAGCCCCGAAATACCAGGCAATTCTCCTCTGAACAAGGAACATGACAACCCCAGACGATCGTTTCGGCCTCCTTTGGGCCTCGTCAGTGAGGTGCAGCCTTATCCCTCTAAGCACATTGGGCACGGAGTCCACGTCTGGTTTCCCCCATCACCCTTAGGGAGACTATCCCCAGGGTCATATTTACATATGCAAAACAGAATGAGAAGCAGTCTGCCAGGAACGAACAGCAGCATCAATAGCTTGTTCTATGGCCCGGTTGCCACCTGGTAGTAGCTTCTTTCTGCCCAATTGTCCTTTTCACAGAGGAAAACTTTCCTGTGGTATATCAGTCTGATCCCGCCAACATGGTCAGTCCAGCCCCGAAATACCAGGCAATTCTCCTCTGAACAAGGAACATGACAACCCCAGACGATCGTTTCGGCCTCCTTTGGGCCTCGTCAGTGAGGTGCAGCCATATCCCTCTAAGCACATTCTTGTGGTCACATGACTGCAGTGTCATAGGAGCAGAAGCATCGGCAACGGCTCTCCTAGACTAACGAGCATTGAGAGATGGCTAAAACAATTGTAAAATGAATATATAATCAATAGCGAACAATAAAAATCTGAACCTTTAATAATTTAAATCTTTATTTTCTGTCATAATCCATTTGCTGACCTGGCACTGTACTATTTAGATATTGTGCAGCGAGGTCTGTAAAAAGCCGATAGCATACTAAGGCCTAGATTTGGAGTTCGGCGGTAAAAGGGCTGTTAACGCTCCGCGGGCTTTTTTCTGGCCGCACCATAAAATTAACTCTGGTATCGAGAGTTCAAACAAATGCTGCGTTAGGCTCCAAAAAAGGAGCGTAGAGCATTTTTACCGCAAAAGCAACTCTCGATACCAGAGTTGCTTACGGACGCGGCCGGCCTCAAAAACGTGCTCGTGCACGATTCTCCCATAGGAAACAATGGGGCTGTTTGAGCTGAAAAAAAACCTAACACCTGCAAAAAAGCAGCGTTCAGCTCCTAACGCAGCCCCATTGTTTGCTATGGGGAAACACTTCCTACGTCTGCACCTAACACTCTAACATGTACCCCGAGTCTAAACACCCCTAGCCTTACACTTATTAACCCCTAATCTGCCGCCCCCGCTATCGCTGACCCCTGCATATTTTTTTAAACCCCTAATCTGCCGCTCCGTAAACCGCCGCCACCTACGTTATCCCTATGTACCCCTAATCTGCTGCCCTAACATCGCCGACCCCTATATTATATTTATTAACCCCTAACCTGCCCCCCACAACGTCGCCGACACCTGCCTACACTTATTAACCCCTAATCTGCCGAGCGGACCTGAGCGCTACTATAATAAAGTTATTAACCCCTAATCCGCCTCACTAACCCTATCATAAATAGTATTAACCCCTAATCTGCCCTCCCTAACATTGCCGACACCTAACTTCAATTATTAACCCCTAATCTTCCGATCGGAGCTCACCGCTATTCTAATAAATGGATTAACCCCTAAAGCTAAGTCTAACCCTAACACTAACACCCCCCTAAGTTAAATATAATATTTATCTAACGAAATAAATTAACTCTTATTAAATAACTTATTCCTATTTAAAGCTAAATACTTACCTGTAAAATAAATCCTAATATAGCTACAATATAAATTATAATTATATTATAGCTATTTTAGGATTAATATTTATTTTACAGGCAACTTTGTAATTATTTTAACCAGGTACAATAGCTATTAAATAGTTAAGAACTATTTAATAGTTACCTAGTTAAAATAATAACAAATTTACCTGTAAAATAAATCCTAACCTAAGTTATAATTAAACCTAACACTACCCTATCAATAAAATAATTAAATAAATCAATCAGCCAATCAGATTGAGCTCGCATTCTATTGGCTGTTCCGATCAGCCAATAGAATGCGAGCTCAATCTGATTGGCTGATTGGATCGGCCAATCGGATTGAACTAGATTCTGATTGGCTGATTCCATCAGCCAATCAGAAAATTCCTACCTTAATTCCGATTGGCTGATAGAATCCTATCAGCCAATCGGAATTCGAGGGACGCCATCTTGGATGACGTCCCTTAAAGGAACAGTCATTCGTCGTTCAGTCGTCGGTCCGGATGGATGTTCCGCGCTGGAGGTCTTCAGGATCCTGCCGCTTCGCTCCGGATGGAAGAAGATCGAAGATGCCGCTTGGAGAAGATGTTTGCCGGTCCGGATGTCCTCTTCTTGCCGGATAGGAGGAAGACTTTGGAGCCTCTTCTGGACCGGATTATGGATCGCCAACCCCCGCTTGGGTTGGATGAAGATCTTGGAGCCAGGACGGATCGGTGATACCTGGATGGTGAAGACAAGGTAGGAAGATCTTCAGGGGCTTAGTGTTAGGTTTATTTAAGGGGGGTTTGGGTTAGATTAGGGGTATGTGGGTGGTGGGTTGTAATGTTGGGGGGGGGTATTGTATGTTTTTTTTTACAGGCAAAAGAGCTGAAATTCTTGGGGCATGCCCCGCAAAGGGCCCTGTTCAGGGCTGGTAAGGTAAAAGAGCTTGTAACTTTTTTAATTTAGAATAGGGTAGGGAATTTTTTATTTTGGGGGGCTTTGTTATTTTATTAGGGGGCTTAGAGTAGGTGTAATTAGTTTAAAATTGTTGTAATATTTTTCTTATGTTTGTAAATATTTTTTTATTTTCTGTAACTTAGTTCTTTTTTATTTTTTGTACTTTAGCTAGTTTATTTAATTGTATTTATTTGTAGGAATTGTGTTTAATTAATTTATTAATAGTGTAGTGTTAGGTTAATTGTAGGTAATTGTAGGTAGTTTATTTAATTATTTTATTGATAGGGTAGTGTTAGGTTTAATTATAACTTAGGTTAGGATTTATTTTACAGGTAAATTTGTTATTATTTTAACTAGGTAACTATTAAATAGTTCTTAACTATTTAATAGCTATTGTACCTGGTTAAAATAATAACAAAGTTGCCTGTAAAATAAATATTAATCCTAAAATAGCTATAATATAATTATAATTTATATTGTAGCTATATTAGGATTTATTTTACAGGTAAGTATTTAGCTTTAAATAGGAATAATTTATTTAATAAGAGTTAATTTATTTCGTTAGATAAAAATTATATTTAACTTAGGGGGGTGTTAGTGTTAGGGTTAGACTTAGCTTTAGGGGTTAATCCATTTATTAGAATAGCGGTGAGCTCCGATCGGAAGATTAGGGGTTAATAATTGAAGGTAGGTGTCGGCGATGTTAGGGAGGGCAGATTAGGGGTTAATACTATTTATGATAGGGTTAGTGAGGCGGATTAGGGGTTAATACATTTATTATAGTAGCGCTCAGGTCCGCTCGGCAGATTAGGGGTTAATAAGTGTAGGCAGGTGTCGGCGACGTTGAGGGGGGCAGATTAGGGGTTAATAAATATAATATAGGGGTCGGCGATGTTAGGGCAGCAGATTAGGGGTACATAGGGATAACGTAGGTGGCGGCGATTTGCAGTCGGAAGATTAGGGGTTAATTATTTTAAGTAGCTGGCGGCGACGTTGTGGGGGGCAAGTTAGGGGTTAATAAATGTAATACAGGGGTCGGCGGGGTTAGGGGCAGCAGATTAGGGGTACATAAGTATAACGTAGGTGGCGGTCGGCAGATTAGGGGTTAAACATTTTAATCGAGTGGCGGCGGTGTGGGGGGACCTCGGTTTAGGGGTACATAGGTAGTTTATGGGTGTTAGTGTACTTTAGGGTACAGTAGTTAAGAGCTTTATAAACCGGCGTTAGCCAGAAAGCTCTTAACTCCTGCTATTTTCAGGCGGCTGGAATCTTGTCGTTAGAGCTCTAACGCTCACTTCAGAAACGACTCTAAATACCAGCGTTAGAAAGATCCCATTGAAAATATAGGCTACGCAAATGGCGTAGGGGGATCTGCGGTATGGAAAAGTCGCGGCTGAAAAGTGAGCGTTAGACCCTTTAATCACTGACTCCAAATACCGGCGGGCGGCCAAAACCAGCGTTAGGAGCCTCTAACGCTGGTTTTGACGGCTACCGCCGAACTCCAAATCTAGGCCTAAGTGATCTGGCTCAATCAACTGCGCATGCATTGGGGACTGCTCTGTATTAATATAAATATGTAAATTAGATGTGTTTGATAGGACAGTAATAGAACGTTTTGGACGGCCCATTTTTGTGGGCAGTTTTTTTTATGATGTCAATGTGGATAAAAAAAATATGATTTAAATCAATTGGAGGCTTCATTTTTGATAACAAGTAGGAAGGGTTTATTTTTTTAACATAGTTTAATCGATCTGTATGTTTTCAAGTTCGATCTTCTGACAGTTTTATAATCCCGTAAAATAAATACCTAATCCTTAAAGCAGAGAAAAAAAAGTATTTTCACATTTATAGGGACATGAAACCCAAATGTTTTCTTTCAAGATTCAGATAGAGAATACAATTTTAAACAACATTCCAATTTACTTCTATTATCTAATTTGCTTCACTCTTTAGATATCCTTTGTTAAGAAATAGCAGTGCACATGGGTGAGATAATCCCACAAGGCATCTATGTGCAGCCACCAATCAGCAGCTACTGAGCCTATTTATATATGCTTTTCAACAAAGGATATCATAAGAGAATGAAGGAAATTAGACAATAGAAATAAACTGTAAAGTTGTTTGAAATTACATGCTCTTTCTAAATCATGAAAGAAAAAAAAAACATTTTTTATTTTTTTATAGAGTATTCCTAAATAATGTTTCTTTTATTAGAGGCTGTATGTTTAGTAATAGTCTCCATAGCGTACAAAATTGAAGTGTATGTTATGTATTTAAAACTATAAAGCTCTGACAAATTATTGAAAATGGATCAAATATTTGTCATACATGCCTGAGCCTGCTTGGCATTGTGCAAACAGAGTTTTCCTAACAGTAAGCATTATAGAATGTGTTGTGCAGTTTCCCTTATTTCACTGTGTGTAATACTTGCTTTTCTCAGGACTGTATATCTATGGAATGATTCTAAGAAAATATTTTTTGTTTTTAATAAGGTAAAAAAGTGACATCACTAACATGTTTACCTATTAAAAGTTCCGGGCAATGCTTTCATTCCTCTTTTGATATCTCAGGTATTTTTTCACTAACAGAAAAAAACATTTACACATATTTGAAGGCGTGGGAAATTTTTGAAAACACTGCACATGTTATGTAATGGGACCTTTTACTTTCATGCTCATTTTGCTCTTTAACTCCATGGCTACCAGATAAGGTAACAGAGAAAACTAGGGATTTTTAATTTTAACCACTCAAATTTTTCAAATGCAATAAAAGCATTGTGTTCTTTAAAAAGATTGATAACGCCTTTACTATCCATTCCCCAGCTTTGCACAACCAACATTGTTATTTTAATATACTTTATGACGTTTAAACCTCTATATTTCGGCCTGTTTCTAAGCCACTACGGACAGCCTCTTATCTAGGGTTGCCTCCTTTTGCCCAGCCGATTCCTGGACACTTTGAATTTGGGCGTGGTTGGGGGCATGGCAGGGGGGGTGACTGGGGGCGTGGTTGGGGTGTGGCTTCACACGGCTTTAATAAAATATATTTTACCATTTTTGCTGCCTCTCAGTGTGTGTGTGAAGTGTCAATGAGCTGCCTGTCAGTGTGCGTGTGAAGTGTCAGTGAGCTGCCTTTCAGTGTGCGTGTGATTAGTGTCAGTGAGCTGCCTGTCATTGTGTGTGTGTGTGAAGTGTCAGTGAGCTGCCTGTCAGTGTGCGTGTGAAGTGTCAGTGAGCTACCTGTCAGTGTGCGTGTGATTAGTGTCAGTGAGCTGCCTGTCATTGTGTGTGTGTGTGAGAAGTGTCAGTGAGCTGCCTGTCAGTGTGTGTGTGAAGTGTCAGTGAGCTGCTTGTCAGTGTGCGTGTGAAGTGTAAGTGAGCTGCCTGTCAGTGTGTGTGCGTGTGAAGTGTCAGTGAGCTGCCTGTCAGTGTGCGTGTGAAGTGTCAGTGAGCTGCCTGTCAGTGTGTATGCGTGTGAAGTGTCAGTGAGCTGCCTGTCAGTGTGCGAGTGAAGTGTCAGTGAGCTACCTGTCAGTGTGCGTGTGATTATTGTCAGTGAGCTGCCTGTCATTGTGTGTGTGTGTGTGTGTGTGAAGTGTCAGTGAGCTGCCTGTCAGTGTGCGTGTGAAGTGTCAGTGAGCTGCCTGTCAGTGTGCATCTGAAGTGTCAGTGAGCTGCCTGTCAATGTGCGTGTGATTAGTGTCAGCTGTCTGTCATTGTGTGTGTGAAGTGTCAGTGAGCTGCCTGTCAGTGTGCGTGTGAAGTGTCAGTGAGCTGCCTGTCAGTGTGCATGTGAAATGTCAGTGAGCTGCCTGTCAGTGTGCGTGTGATTAGTGTCAGTGAGCTGCCTGTCATTGTGGGTGTGTATGAAGTGCCAGTGAGCTGCCTGTCAGTGTGCGTGTGAAGTGTCAGTGAGCTGCTTGTCAGTGAGCTGCCAGTCAATGTACTTGTGATTAGTGTCAGTGAGCTGCCTGTCAGTCAGTGAGCTGCCTGTCAGTGTGTGTGTGAAGTGTCAGTGAGCTGCCTGTCAGTGTGTGTGTGTGTGAAGTGTCAGTAAGCTGCCTATCAGTGTGTGTGTGAAGTGTCAGTGAGCTGCCTGTCAGTGTGTGTGTGAGGTGTTATGGAGTCATTGTGTATGAGCTGTCATTCAATAAAAAAATTACTGAATATTTAACCGCTGTTCTTTTATATACTTATATACTTTACAATATCACAATTAACTCCTTGAATGACAGAGAGCACTGCAAGTCTGCAACACAATACGAAACAATGTGATGCAGCATGTCCTGGCAGCCAAGGGGTTAACCCATCTTTTCAGGCAGAGTGCGGTTACCTTAGTCTCCCTCTCTCAGCTGGCAGATCAGAGTCCTCCTCCATCCATGTTAGCAGCACAACAGTAAAACCCAAGGACATCCCATACGGCTCCGGTAATTATTTAGACAGCAGAAACTGTTGCAGCGGGGAAAAAAAATAGCAGAAGTCTCTGGCGAGCAGTAACTATGTCACCTAATGCGACTCCAGTCTCCAGTAGTTTGGTATCCGCAGCCATTTTTGCGAAGGGCAAACTGTGTGACGCGTGTCGCATCAGTGTGAGTCTAGTTTTCCCTACTTTCGCCCTAGTTTTCCCTCACATTGCCCTGCCGGCCCAGCAGCCAAAGTTTTTTAAAAAAAATCAACAGTGTTGTGTGTGTGTGAGAGCCTAGTTCCGGGACATACAGTCCCAGACTGGGACTTTCCTGGTGATACCGGGGCAGGTGGCAACCCTACTCTTATCACATGCTTTTTATTAGCTTTTCACAGCAAGACAGGGCGGGCTAGTTCATGTGTGCAATATAGATAACACTGTGCTCTCTCCTGTTGTGTTGTGCAGGAACCAGCACTAATTGGCTAAAATGCAAGTCAATAGATAATAAATAAATAAATAAATAGCCCTGAGGTAAGGGGGCTGTCTGCAGGAGCTTAGAGACAAGGTAATCACAGAGGTAAAAAGTGTATTAATATAACTGTGTTGGTTATGCAAAAATGGGGAATGGGTAATAAAGGGATTATCTATCTTTTTAAACAATAAAATGGTTGGAGTAGACTGTTCCTTTAGTTGAAATGGTTTTTATTGAGTGCAAAAATATCATAACAAAATGAACATACATAGAGTAAACCTGGGCCACCAATGACCCAGCCCACACCGGGCACAACAATGTGGTATGACATATAAAGGCTTGTGAGAAAAAGAAGAGATTGAAGGACCCAGTCCGGAGCTGGGTCTCCAGCACCCCAGTTGCACTTTTTCTTTTTTGATTAGAACAATACAAACATAATAAAAGGTATACATAAAGAAAAAAGAAGAAAAACATATATAAATTGAACATTAATAACAATAAACCTGTCAGGATGCTGAATGTCTACTTTCGGCCTCTTATCTCTGGATGTCGCAGCTATTTCCCTGACTGTGCTATGGTTTGTGTCTACAATTACCTCTCAGTCTCTCTCTATCATGTGATTTAACAGGGGTTGGTATTGGCTCCCCCCATTATCCAGTAGAACCAGATTTTCCCAAAAGAGTCCATCCTATTTTGTAGGTGGGCAGCTGTCTCATGCATAGCGTACATTCCGGCAAGTTTGTTAGCAATCTCCGACCAAGTCGGTACTCCTGTCTTCCAATGTTTGGCTATTAAGGTCCTAACTGTGGTGAAGATTATTCTAAGAAAGGTGTTTATGTGGGAGTTGTATCCCTGGGTTCTAGCATTTAATAAGGCCTGTGAGGCACTAATGTTTATACGGTCTCCAATCAAGTTGGACAAGAAGTCTGAGGTCTGATCCCATATATTCTTAACCTTGGGGCACTCCCACCACATATGTATGTATGTACCCCTGGTCCCGCACCCTCTATAACAGAGACCGGAGCCCCCCTTGACAGAGTGCGCCAGTCTCTCGGGTGTCAAGTACCAATGAAACACCAACTTCAAGCTATTTTCTCTGAGATCTGCACTCAATAAACCCTTATTTGCGTCAAATGTTATAGTGTGCCATTCCTCTGTTGTTAAATCAATATTCAAGTCTCTCTCCCACCTATTGACAATGGGTGGCTTATTCTTTATGCTGGCTGATTGTATCGCGTGGTACATATGTGAAATAGCTTGTTTGGATCTGTGATGTGGGCTGCACTGTTTCCCAAGTGTTGTGGATTGATTTCCCCTCCCCCCAAAAGTGTAAGAATGGAAAGCCGAGGAGATCTGCAAATACACAAACCACTGTAGGGGCAATGGATCTAATTTTCTTTGTAATTGTGTAAATGTGATCATAGAACCTTGTTGTATAAAATCTGCCACCCTGTACAGGCCTTTATTTTCGCATTTGTCTATATGTATATGACAGTCTCCCGGGAGTATGTATTTTAATGGCCTTTCGAGAGTGTATTGTGATACTAACTTATGAGAATTTATTGATTTATGCCATTGTCTGCAAGAGGTCAGTAATGCGTGTGGTTTAAAACCCTTTATGGTCTTCAGCGTCTCCTTCCTCCATAGTACTTCGTCTGCTGAGCTAAGTCCCCCCATAGCAGCTTCTAAAGCAGGCCATACAATATCGCAGTCTCGTCTCCCCAGTATCACAGTCTGAGTGAGTCTGGCAGCCTGGTAGTAGTCCCTTAGATTGGGGAGCCCCACCCCCCCTAATTGTCTGTGTCTCGTGAGTATTATTCCGGGGATTCTGGCATGTTTACCTCCTCTTAGATAAGAAATTAGTTTGGACTGGATAATATCTAAATCTTTGTTGGGGACCTCAATTGGTAGTGTCCAAAAGAGGTAAAGGAGTCTAGGTAAAATGTTCATTTTGATCGACGATAGTCGCCCATACCACGAAAAGCAACACTGTTGCCACTTCGTGATGTCCTGTTTTATAGATTTGTACAAAGGAGGATAGTTGGCTTGGTAGAGTCTATCAAAATCAGGTGTCAGCTTGACCCCCAAATATTTCACATGGTCATATACCCAGGAAAAATCTAAATTAATCTCTAGTAGTTTGATAGTGGACCTTGGGATAGCGATGGGGAGGGCTTCGCACTTGTCCACATTGATCTTATATCCCGAGATTGTGGAAAATCTATCCAGGATGTCATAGACAATGGGCAGGGAGCTAGTCGGCCTAGTCAGGGTCAAGAGGACATCGTCCGCGAATAGTGTTAATTTATGGGATTTTCCCCCTATCTCAAGACCCCAGACCCCAGCCTCCCCCCGAATGTATTCTGCTAGTGGCTCTATGCAAATGGCGAAAAGCAGAGGCGACAATGGGCACCCCTGTCGTGTGCCGTTTAGAATGTTGAAAGTGCGAGATTGGTGACTGATCGCTCTCACATACGCTGTAGGGTTGGAGTATAATGTGTTTATTGCAGAGATAAAGGTTCCCCCGAACCCCATTTCTTTTAGTACCGCCATCATATATCCCCAATCCACCCTGTCGAATGCCTTCTCCGCGTCCAGAGAAAGGAGCAGAGAAGGCACTCCATGACTCCCAAGATAGTCTATCACCGACACCATCCTTCTTATGTTATCTGGGGCTTCCCTATCCTTAATGAAACCAACTTGATCTGGGTGTATTATAGTGGGAAGAATGTGTTTTAGTCTGTTAGCTAGGATTTTTGTGATAATTTTGACATCCTGATTGATGAGGGATAGACTGTTCCTTTAAAGGGACATTCTAGTGTAGCTGTATTGAACCTATAGCACAAGAGTTCAAGGTAGCACTGTCTAGGCTACCAATGTACTGCTTGGATTTGAAGGCTGAAAAATATGTATAATAATTATGAATAAATGATGAATCCTTGCTACATATCTGCAATTAAAGGGACAGTTAAATCACAAACTTTCATGATTCAGCTAAAACATGTAATTTGAATAAACTTTCCAATTTACTTATATTATCTCATTTGCTTTTCTCTCTTGGCATTTTTGTGAAAATCCTACCTAGGTGTACCTGGGAGCTAGCTACTGATTGGTAGCTGCACAAATATGCCTGCTATCATTAGCTTACCTGATGTGTTCAGCTAGCTCCCAGTAGTGCATTATGGCCCCTTCAACTAAGCATACCAAGAAATGAAGCAAATTTGAATATAGAAGTAAATGAAAAGAAGTGACATTGTATGCTCTATCTAAATCATGAAAGAAAAACTGTGGTTTCATTTGCTTTTCAGTATATATATATATATATATATATATATATATATATATATATATATATATATATATATATATATATATATATATATACACACACACACGTGGGGATTAAACACATAGTTAAAAATATTCTTCTAGGTGCAATACATTGCTCATCCCAAGAACATGCCATCTAATCATTGTAAACATCTTGCTCAAGATCAGGGAGACAGGGAGGTGAAGGGAACTTGTAGGCGGTGGCCCACATGATGCCTAAACCAGATTTTTATTTTACACTGGAGATCACCTGTTGCTTACACCCAGTTTATAGACCTCAGGGCAAGCATCCCCCAAAGGCAGGGACAAAAAAAAACAACAAGGTACAGGAAAAGAAGTTGGGTGCTTGTTTTTTGCACACTCTCTAACTGTCCCAGCAACTAACTTCTGCAGGATTCTGCTTCTAGCCTTTAAAGGGACAGGAAAACCCAAAATGTTCTTTCATGATTTGGATAGAACAAAAAACAATTAAACAACTTTTCAATTAACTTTTATAATCAAATGTGCTTCATTATCTTCACATCTAGTTAGCCAATCACAAGAGACAAATGTGTGCAGGCACCAATCACCAGCTAGCTACCACTAGTATACGATATGTGCATATTCTTTTTCAACAATCCCCTTCCATGTTTGTGGTGTACACAGGTAAACGCAAGGCTCAGAAAGATAGTGCAACTACTCTTTCCTTTTGGCTAAGGAGTGTTTTTCGTTTGGCTTATGAGGAAGCTGGTCAACACCCTCCTGAGAATCAGGAGAATCATGCAAGTTTAATTTGGACTTCCCTATCCCTTTAACCACCAATCAAACCTTTTCTCAAATAAGATTGTGGCCAATAACTTTTGGTCTCAAGAGATTCACTTAAGAGTTACTCTTGTGCTCAAACAATAATATAGTTATGATATAACACCTTTATGATCCTTTTTTAAAAAAAAAAAAAAACAAACAAAACAAAAAAAACAGCTCCCCCAAGCATCTTACAAAATCACTTTATACCCATTATAATGGAATGTTTTTAAATATCTGATAAATGTGCTCTCAACATGTGCCGGAAATTACTGAATGGCCAGGTGATCAAACCTCCCATCTGCTCCAGTGCAAGTGAGGTGTATACAGTAATTATACTGTACATTATACAAGCTAAAGATTATACAAACTAAAGATAGGAAATCCTGGGGCAATGCCTAAACTTGTTCATTGTGCAACACTATATCAGGTTTCACAGAATTAAGATACTATTTGCATACTCATAGGTATTAAAAGTAAAATGTTTCATTTTGTTATTAAATGTTTTTCCCAGCCGCTGTTTGAATAAGGGACATTTTTGTTTGTTATTTTATTGCTATCTTTACAAAGTTATAATGTAATCAGAGTGCAGAGTCAAACAGAAAGGGACTATATATTATCATTAATACTAAAGTTTGTGTTTATTTTGCTTGAACTAGAGTGACATGAAGCCTTTACATTTTTGCTGGTTATGTCACAGTACAAACAAGGTCTGGCATTAAAGGGATATAAAGGTTGCAGTTGAAATGTGCATGTGCATTTCAATTATAAATTCAATATACTTCCATTAGCAAAAATTCTTCTATTGGCATACACACATATGCTATGAGGGTCTGTGCACCAATATTTAAACACTCCACCTTCTTAGACAGTCAGCAGTGGCTTCTATGACATTAAGTCAGTTTTCACAGGCACAATACACAGCACTAACAGCTCTCTGAGCTTGAATACTGGTGCTTGGGTCCCTCACAGCATATGTGTGTATGCCGCTTTTATTTAAAATTCAAATGGACCCATGCACTTTTCTATAACTTCCTTGGTCTAAAAGTATTTCATTTAAAATACATTGAATATACAAAATACAAAATGGATGTATTTGTCTGAAAAGATAGCCATACAAATTTATTTATTTTGTGAATATGACTGAGAACAGAACTGTAGACTCAAAATAAATCTGAGTTTTTAAAACTTTAGTTTACTTATCTGCATAAAATATAACAAGAACATTGATTTTGTTATTCTATTATGATTTTGGAAGAATGTGATTATAAGGGCTATATTACCAATGGCGTGCGAGCGATAAGGGATATTATGCAGCTCATTGCACGTATTCCGATTTGAAAGTAAACGTGTTTACACGGCAGGTTAGCGCGACTTCAGAGCTCTGGTTAACTGTTACGCGAGACAAAAAAGTTTCTCAAAACACATAAAAAATACATTTAAAAGTAAAGTTATGCTCATAATAACACTGTCTAATAAAATTTATCGAAAAAAATTGCATTAGAAGGGTATGAGTTCTCAGGCATGCAAAGGCCTTTAACATAGATACACACACATACACATGTCTAAATATGTATGTATGTATATATATATATATATATATATATATATATATATAAAATATATGTGTGTGTGTGTGTGTGTTCATATGTATTTATGTGTACATATTCCTATAGATATATAGGTATAGATAAGTATTTTATATGAACAAAATCATATATATACAGAAATATATATTTAATAATAAAAGGTACATTAGTTTCTATGAGAAGAACATAGGGATATAAAGTATGTGTTTTGTACATTGTATTTCCCAATTTAGATTTTAATGCAGTCGGTTAGGGCACATGAAAACTTAGTATTCTTAAGGCACGTTATTGAAATATTACATATAAAATATTGTAAAAAATATAGATATGTTCTATGGATTATTTAGAATATTTTACAGTATATTTAATAATTTATTAAAAAATGTTTTATTACTTTTTATTTAATATTTAAATAACATAACCGACTGCGTTAAAATCTAAATCGCAAAATCCAATGTGTGTTATTTTCCATTCCTATGTTCTTCCCATAGAAAATAATGTACCTTTTATTATTAAATATATATATATATATATATTTATATTTATATATATATATATACCTATCTATACATAAAAATATATATGTATTTAAGAATAAATCAAACATATTCTGTTATGTGAAGAAAATTGGAATGTGAAATATTAATATTTTATGTTGGGTTTAGCACTCTTGAATATAAGCGGTCTGGTTTGCACGCAAGTATGGGTGTTAGGTTTTTTTTTGCGCTCCATTGACTTCTAAGGGAGAAGTTAAAGGGACAGTATACACCAATTTTCATATATCTGCATGTAATAAACACTACTATAAAGAATGCACTGATACCAATATAAAAATCCAGTATAAAACTGTTTAAAAACTTACTTAGAAGCTCCCAGTTTAGCTCTGTTGAAAATGTCATCTGGAACACCCACTGAAAGTGCCTGTATAGCAAAAATAGCAGACACTGCCCCCTCCCCTGCATATGAAAAGGCTCCTAGCTTACCTTTGTTAAAAAGGTAGCTGGAACACCCACTACAAGTGGGAAATATCAGACACTCCTCCCCTCCCCCTTCCTCTGCATATGGAAAGACTCTTAACACAAACAGGAGCAAGCTGGAGGAGGAATACATCAGTATAGTTATAAAAAATAAGCAAAACTATACATTTAAAACAAAAAACCTGTATAGACTATATAAATGGATCATCTAAAAAACATTTATGCAAAGAAAAATCTAGTGTATAATGTCCCTTTAATGAGGTTCCGATATGTTTTTTACTTTCAACTACGTAATACGAGTGTAACCTGACACAGGCAAAAAGCCTCCATTTAGCAAAGCTAACGAGCAAGCGTGAGTGTTTATTTGTGCTCCACTTGTAATCTAGACATAAATCTCCTTATACAGCAAAAAGCACCATGCTTGCCTCTGTGGGGAGGGGGCTCTAAACAAGCCCTTACCACCCCAGCATGATAGGAATATATAATAGAACCTCTTATTTGGGCTTTGCAAAAATGATTTTAATTAAAATTAAAGGGACATTAAGGACTAAACTGGTACTAGCTAGAATGATGCATTCGAAGCAAAGATTACCCTGAGAATAATATGCAGATGTATTTTTTTTTATTGTATTAGTTGATTACGACCTAGTTTCTATTGATTGTGATGCCAGGGCCACCCTTAGCATTTGTGGGGCACTAAGCAGAGCCCCCTCATTATCCTCCACCTTCATGCCCTGCCCTTTGCATGACCCACCCCTGTCCCCACAGTCAGTGTTACCTATATAAAGAATAACACTATATATTACCTGATACCATAACCACTTCTTCATAAACTAAATACAGGATGTACATTGCACCTTACTCACACCCCTGACAGTGCGTGGCCCCCTAAAGCAAGTGGCACAGGGCAGGTGCCTCTCACCGCCACGTCCAAAGGCCAGGCCTGCCACCTACCATCAGTGCCCAGTCACCCACTGGTCGCCTGGTATTTTTTAGGTGGACGGCTGGCAAGTGTGCATGTCAGATTATCAGGGCTGTATATATGTAAGAAATATCAGTAGTGCACTTTACTTTCATTTTGCAGTAAAGCAGGCCACAACTATTTACAGCCTGATATCTTGCTCAGTAAAATTAAGTAAAACAACAAATTATTAGTTTGTAAACATTTTATTATTATTGTGCTATAGTATTAATCCATTTGAGTCGGCACTTAAGTGTTAACATCGAAACTAAATTCCGATGTCAACAATTGCTGTAAAAATTAAATTGCGCAATCGTTGACGGGATCATGTGATTTCAAGGCCGGAATTGAATCATGGGGCACTGCCTATGTTGCTAGGCAAGCCCCACCCTCAGTCCAATCTTAATTTCGTCAAAAGGGGGAGGCTGTAGGACGCCTTATAACTTAAGGTAGGACGTTCCATGCCGTCCCTCGGTGTTAAAGCCCAACACACATGTATTGGCAAAAATGCTTCTTAGAAAACTTATCACTGTTTCAGTGAAGGCATTTACTGTGCGTGGACTTTATGTAGATATGCCTCATGCACCTGCATTCAAACATTGTGCCTGAGCTATTCTTGGCATGTATTTGTCATCAATAACACAGACTGAATCATCTCTGACACAGTATATGCAACCTGAGCAAGTTCAGAGTTTGAATGCAAAAGGCACGTGCGTGTGTGCTCTGTGCACATTAAAAGCTATCACCGAAACTAATACGTATTATTGGAAGCATTTTTGCTAATACACATTTCTGGCAAAAATGCTTAAATTCAAAAATAAAAGACCTTTATGTGCACTTCTGTTTCGAGTTTTATGTCTCTAACTTAAAATAAGCTTTTGCTACAGGCCGCTCTTTTAAGTCTTTGAAGATTTTCTGAACATCAAATAGATTAAAAACATAATAACATTAGTGAGTGAAATATGTGTGCTTTTGTATATTTAAGCGTGTACGTTTGCACAGTAGTTATCAGTCTTCTAAACATCAGCCATGAAAACATTTAACACTAGTTCCCGGAATAATGCATCAGTCGCTCTCCTCTTTTGTTCTAAGGACCATACAAATCCAGTGACTTACACATTACAAATGGAATGACTCACTCACCACCTTTGTTAGTGACTACACAATGTGTTCTTATCCATCTGAGTCACCACCCCTGTCCTCTTTCTTGGCACGGCTCAAAGCAAGACTTTTGGTGATGGTAAAGCTGCCAGTCGAGACTGGATATATCTACTGAATAAGTCATGTCCCTGATACATGTGCTCTCTACAGTACAAAAAATGCTCCAGCACACACAATCTGATACACCATTTGTAGACAATATTGATTTTATATAATATTCCCTAATATCTGAATAAGCAAAAGATAATATTTTTTTTTTAAAGGGATATAGATAGAGCATTATTTGCTATATAGATAGAGCATGTAATTCTAAACAACTTCCTAATGTATTTCTAATATCAATTTTCTTCATTCTCTTTTTTATCTTTTGTTAAAAAGCAGAAACGTATGCTTCGGAGACGGCCCATTTCTGGCGCACTATACGGCAGCAGTTTTGCAAGAATGTTATCCATTTGCAAGAACACTAGATGGCAGCATTTTTCCTGCCATATAGTTCTCCAGTTGCCTACCTAGGTATCATATATACATTATCTGATAATAATTATTCATAAAAATATTAATAAAAAAGTTATAACAGTTAAAAGGTATATGGTATATGGCAAGATGTTTGAATGCAAATACATATACATGTCTAAATATGTGTATGTATGTATACATGTGTATTTATGTGTTTATATGTGTTTATATATGTATGTATATATATATATATATATATATATATATATATATATATATATATATATATATACACATGTGTACACATATATTTATATGTATAATTTGGAGCCCTATATACTCAATTACTCAATTACCTGAAAATAATAAAAATATTTTTTTATTAAATATTATATGAATTATGGTTTTTGCTGTAAAAAAATACATTCCAATTTCCTTTGTATTTCAAAATATTTATTTCTCTCTATATAAATGAATATTTATAATTAAAAATATAATTTTATCCTATGTGAAGAACATAGAAATGTCACTTTGGGTCAGAGGTGTAGGGTGCATAAGATGTTTAATTTCAGCGGTATTAGCGTTCAGGCGTGAGCGCTAAATACCGCTCCACTTGTAATCTGGCCCATAGTTGAGTTACATGCCCTGCTATATAATATCTCGCACCACAGACCACTGCTAGTAGCATATAAAAACAATTGCAACAGCAACACTTAGGATATATGATTGTTAAAGGGACAGTAAACACCTTATAATTAATTAAGACATTTCTGTTGTGTTGCTATAGAAAAACATATCAGCCAAGTCTTAATGTTTTTAAAATAAATTAACATCCTTTTTTCTAAAAGGGTTATGAAAACAAGCCAGCATATAGATAGAGTCTAATCTTTACAAGTAAGCACGCAACAGAATGCCCACTAAGCTTGTAGACACCAAATACAAACTGTGAAGGAAGACAGCTCCAAAGAAAGTAACATACTGCTAGCTCTACTTCTGAGTACGCATCTGTTTTTCAGTGAGATTTTAGTTTCAGGAACAAGATTTATTGAGTTCAGGCCAATATCTCATGATACTACAATTACTGATGTAGCAACAACATTTATTTACACCTGCAGTCAAAATGGAACAAAAAGGGAGATTGAAATAAAAATATAGGTAGGAAAATGTAGAAGAACATCATGAGGTTCCCACCAGTGCCCCCTGAACCCTTGATATTTACCTTTGTAGTTAACTTTTTGCATCTACAAATGTTATGGTTTAGAATCCCCCATGCACAGAGGCTCTGGGCTGTTTAACATTCAAAATAACTTTACTCTGTATCTTAGCAGTAGATTTTCAGATCAAACTTCAGGAGGTTCAGCAGAAATCTGTTTGCTATATTTCAACTATTTATCGCCTATGGTATAACTTTTGAAAAAAAGCATAACTTATGTTTCAATTGTAACCAACCTAAAAAACACTCCTGTGCTGTAGTTGATGACCTAGTGCAGCGTTGACTAACCTACAGTTTATACCACAGCCGGCCAGGGGCGTATTTAGGTTTTGTGCTGCCCTAGGCACTCAAAATTCTGCTGCCCCCCCCACCCCAGGTTTAAGGCCTTTTTTTAGAAATAATATTTTTGGGGCAGGGTGTAAAAAATTAAAAAAAATAATGTCTTTTTAAGTAGATGTTCAGGGCTTGCATTCACTCTGGTCACACACACACACACACACACACACACACACATATATATATGTATATACACACATTATTTTGCCAGTCAGATGATTAAAGTGTTTATATCAGAAAAAAATATCCTTCACTGTATGATTGTTTGTCAGTAGGTAGTTGTTTAACCTTAAACATCTTCTTTGGTGATTGACAGTTATTTAAGCAAAATATCTGCTTGGATAAATATGTAATGAATATACAAACTGGCCTTTAAAAGTACTTAAAAAATACAACAGTAGTTATGATAGGTTTAGGAATTGTATCCTAGGGGATAAAGTCACATGATACAATCATAATAAAGTATATCTTTGTATTGTTTCTGAATGTATTAAATGCATACAACTTATTTTCAGTTGTGTTTTAAGTCACATAGTTGTATAGATTCAGCAATAAATACTTATTCTTTGCATGTATGACAGATAGACAAACAGTAAATGTACAAGTATCTACTGACTAATCCATTTAAGTATTTTAATGCCTAATGAAGATGTATCGAAGGGAGAAAGGCATATGCTGTTTCACAGTGGTCACGGTGTAGTCTGTGTGAGTCTCAATCACGCGGTGGAGCCAGGAAGAATACCGCATTCCCTCTCAGTCCAGGCCAGGCTGCGCAAGTGAGCTCCGCCTCCACTGTCACAACGACATGCGTATCCACATACAATCTCATAGGACAGCAATAGCTGGGCCAGCCATTTAAGTCATTTGTAATTGGTTGATTTAGCCACCCGGCCCTGAGTTCAGTAGAGTGGCCCTAGGGACTCAAAATTCTGCTGCCCCTTAAAAATCTGCCTCCCTAGGCACCGGCCTCGTTGGCCTATGCCTTAATACGCCCCTGCAGCCGGCACACACAAGCCTCTGCTATGGCACGAGAGCCTAGGTTCAGAAATGTCACTGTCAAACTTCACCTAGATACTGTATTGCCCTCCCATTTCTATGGGCCTGCTAATGGTTTGCCCTGCCTTCCATTGCCATTGCCCATCGGCTAATGTGTGGAGGAGGAGGGGTTAGGAGTATAGGGCGCAAAGAAATGCTAAAACCTCTGGTGAGATATATAGTCAGATATATGGTTATATATAGTAACAATCTTGTAAAAAAATTAAAATAAACTTGTAAAAATAAAATATAAGGATCAAATTTTTTTTTCAAATATTACCACTGGACTTTGAAGTTCATAAAAATAATTTATTATTTATAGATAGATGACAATCTGAAAAACAAATGTGAATAGGGCTATAAGGCTGTAAAAGGTATATTCGATTTGAGGATTGTGTTATTTTTAAGCACATAGAAGTACTTAATGTTAAATATTAATTATAGCGCTACACCTGGTACATTGTAACACCTAGTGTAGCAATAGAATCAATTTGATTTCTGAAATTTTTCGGAAAATTGATGTATGCAATTTTGAATATTTGAATATTTTATCGGGTTATCTTGGTATACATATGGTAAAAAAAGTCAACTTGTGTATAAGTTACAATAAAAGAAAAGAAAAAGAAAGCAAAGAAAAAATAATAAGAGAAAGACTCTAATCTTAAAATGGCAATAGTCAATAAAAATAATAAAAGCGTAGTCGGCCGACTATAAAAATGAGCTTACTTTGGTTTTAGTTTTAGCGTAAAAGGTATTTCAGCATGAAAGGTATTTTAGCATATAAAAGTAATAGCAGTTTGACCACCGGTGGATTTTAAAGTTCCTTGATGTGTCCTTACATGTAATAGGTATGGTATTTGTGATGTATTAGGGTGCAGGCGTTTCTAAGCGTAGCCAGAGCTCTACGGACTAAAAGAGATGCAACAGTAAGGAGCGGTAAGGTATTTACTTACTGTCTCTTTTAGCCGATTCTGGAGCCTGGTTGTAGATCCGGTTGATGTTTGGAAGTTTCTCAGCTCAGCTGATTATTATCCACAGGCGGTGAGGGTTTCGGATGTGTTGGGTAGTTTTTAGTTGGTGCTTTTTCTTTATGCACTTTTTATTGCGGTAGAAAAAAAAAAAAAAGAAGAAGGGTTTTTCTTTTATCCTTATATAGGTATGTCAGTGTAAACTCTTTCCTCCAATTTCTTCAGTCTGCCTTGCAGACATAGGATTGAAAGTGTTGTTTAGCCTTGACAAATTGAATTCCTTGCGGTTAAGCAGTAGTTCGTTCAAAATTCAAATGCAGTATCCTTTGGTTTTGACAGATAAAGTTCCTTGCGGTTATGCAGTAGTTTGCTACGCGTTTCGGCCATAAACAATGGCCTTTTTCAAGCTGTACTACTGCAGGTAATGTTGGCGGTCTTTTTATTCAAGTTCTTTAACCGTTCTCTTAATTGAATAATTGGGTAATCCCTTGCACAGTTGTTTTTTGGTAGTCTCGAGCGGTGTCATTTATACACTTCGATATGGAACATAAAGTATCGTAAAAAGTATCAGAAGAAGTGTCAAAATCCTTTTACACATGGGCTTTTGTTATAGTTGCTGGGAAAGATATACATATCTAACTAATTTTTTAAAACATTTAGTCTCTGAAAAAAGAATAGATACATCTATGGAAGTTCTAACATATCGCCGCAGCGTTTCTAATGTGTGTGTAGTTTCATGACTATATGTTAAATTGTTAGATGGAACAGTCTGGAGCTATTATTTTGTATTACAAAAACTAGGTTATGCCGAAATGCAGGGGTTAAAAGATCCCTCGACATGATATTCATGTATCTAGAAATAGTTTTTTGAAATAGTTTTTAGAAAACTTCTTTTCAAACCAGTTTATTATATAAAAAAACAAAAAACGTTTATCGTTTGTTGAACAATTAGAGATCAAGATATATTTTTTTGTCAATTATTCAAAATGTAATAAAAAAATTAATGATTAATAATTGATGTGCTTAAAAATAACACAATCCTCACATCGAATATACCTTTTACAGCCTTATAGCCCTATTCACATTTGTTTTTCAGATTGTCATCTATCTATAAATAATAAATTATTTTTATGAACTTCAAAGTCCAGTGGTAATATTTGAAAAAAAAAATTGATCCTTATATTTTATTTTTACAAGTTTATTTTAATTTTTTTACAAGATTGTTACTATATATATTCCACCAAGGTTCACTTTAACCATATATCTGACTATATATCTCACCAGAGGTTTTAGCATTTCTTTGCGCCCTATACTCCTAACCCCTCCTCCTCCACACGTTCATACAAGATATTTTTTTAGGGAAAATATCCTAAGAGTAAAGGCCTACCTCAACCAGGCAGCGCAGAAAAGTTTTTTAAATTTCTCTTTTTTCCATCGGCTAATGACACTGTGAGTAGGGTGGGACATTCCTCCAATATTCACTAATGTAACTGCAGTGTCCCTGTTTCTCTGCTGAGGTTTGAAGTTTTTTTTGTGCAACATTCATTTGACGTCTGCTTATTACCTATGCTTCTAAGCCCAGTTACGGTTTTATAATTTGGTGAAAGTATGATTTTTAGCACTGTGTTGGTATTGGTCTGGTTGCCTAGAAACCATTATTGCTGTTTTTTTGTATTGTGTGTGTGTATTTATGTATGTATGTATGCATTTGTGTGTGTTTATTTATATATATATGTGCATACATATGTATGTTTGTGTATATACGTGTATGCATATGTACTGTATGTGTGTGTGTGTATGCCTATGTATGTATGTGTGTTTGTGCATGCATGCATGTGTTTTGTATGTGTGTGTATGTCTGTATGAGTGTGTATGTATGCATGTGTTTGTGTATGCATGTATGTGTGTGTATACATGTACAGTATATACAGTATGTATGTATTTGTGTATGCTTTTTTATGTACGTGCGTGTGGATATGCATGTATGTGTGTGTATGCATATATATGTGCATGAGCGTGCATATTTATGTTTCTATATATACGTGTATGCATATGTATGTATGTGCATGTGTGTGTATGCATATGTTTGTATGTGTGCATGTTTTTTTCCTCTCGCTGCTACTTTTTGCTTGTAGCTTTATAAAACTTGAAAACAAAAGTTGCATTTGCAGATCACTGTGTTTGAGTTTTCTAATGTCTTATGTTTTTACAGTTGGAAAAAAGACCGTTCATTTGTGCCACTTGGGCTCTGACAGTTGTGTGCAATTTCTTTTATAAAAATAAAACACAAACAAAAATAATTAAAAAAAAATGTCCATGCTTTATTTGAAATGTTGGCACATAAATAAATTGGTTTCCTGTTGCAGTTTTGGGCACTCGGACTAACAAATCTTTGCCATCTTTGAAGTGCATGAACTCTACCTTGAACACAGCTGGTGCAAGAATGAAAGTAAAATAAGTCACATAATCATCATGTTGGTCCAGTAAATAATATTAAATATATATATTTATTTTCTGCATCTGAAAGAGGGGTTTTACCGTTGGGAAGTCAGTGCCCACCAATAGAACTATGAGGGTTTTGCACAAATGTAAACTATATTAATTTAAAACCTAATTTAACAAACTTACTTTATGATGCAAAATAAATAACTAAATTACAAAATGCTCTTTCATATGTATTTTAGGTTTCACACCCATTTTAGAAATGTGGAAATAAAATAATGTTTTTTTGTTTTTGTTTTTCTCTTAAAAAAAATAAATACATTTTTGGGAAATTATTTTTTAAATCCAACAGTTTCCTTTTTTGGTGCATGTCTTCAGCACCTTCCCACACATAAACAATAGACCTTTTAGCCATGAAGATTTACAGAGTCTGCAAATTGCAATGGAAAAATTGCCATATGTGCTGAAATGACTGAAACCTGAGAAAGGGTAAATGAATATACAATACAATATCCTATCTGTGTCAGCTAGCTGTGGCAACATAAACAGCCCTTAGCTATTTGCCTTTATTAATGCTATGTTGGTGGAGCAAAAACCTAAGTGAGGATGTGATGCCTGGACTTATATATATATATATATATATATATATATATATATATATATATATATATATATATATATATATATATTTATTTATTTATAAAACAGCTTTATTGAATGAAATCCAATTACAATGTACACATGAGTGTTGATACTTTCTATTACATAGTATTGTTAATGTACCTATTTAAAAGTTTGCAGTCAATTTTATTTATATGAAACAAAATCAATTTAAACAATAACTAGAAAAACATTGTCAGAATATTATGAAGGAGTCTTCCAACCTCTCTCAATTATAATACAATCAAGATAATTCCATATTCATATTAGATATTCATTCAAACTGTTAGCGGCTGCATAATAAGTATTCCTTATTTATACTATATTTGCATTTGTAATGCGTCCGTCGGTGTGGCCAGTTGTGCGCGCATCCTCAAAGGAATGTTGGCTGTGCGAGGCAGACAAAAGAATGTTGGCTGTGCGCGCAGCCAAAATAATCCACCTGAATGCAGCGTAAGCTTGTCTTAGGCTGTTTTTTTATTTTTTGGGGTGGCTTTTTTTTTAGGTTAGGGGTTTTTGGGCTGGAAAAGAGCTGATTGCCCTTTTAAGGGCAGTAAAAGAGCTGAATGCCCTTTTAAGGGCAATGCCCATACAAATGCCCTTTTTGGGGCAATGGGTAGTTTAGTTTTTTTTTCAGTATTATTTTTTTTATTTTGGGGGGTTTGGTGCATGGGGGGTTTTACTATTAGGGGTAATTGGTAATTTTTGTAAGTAAAAGAGCTGTTTAACTTAGGGCAATGCCCTACAAAATGCCCTTTTAAGGACTATTGGTAGTTTAGTATTATATTAGGGGGTGTTTTTATTTTGGGGGGATTTTTTATTTTATAGGAGTATTAGTTTAGGTTTAAATTTTTTATTTTGGATAACCTTGTTTATTTGTTTCTTTACTTTTTAATTTTTTGTAACTTTAGCTTGGGGGTTTGTATTTTTTAAACATAAACTGCCCTCTGGCAGGCTTATCACCTAGTTTTATATATTTTTATTCATATCTCACAGCATCTCTATTCCACAAACTGCAAATTAATAAACCATTAAAGAATTCTCTGCTGTACTGAAAAAATGTGACTTATTTTATTTGATGGGACTTAAATTCACAAGAATGAAGAGAACCCTTATGCTGATGAGAAGGCTTATGACAACTACAGAAATTGGAGGTTTGTTTTTTCATTTTTCTACTTGACAGAGGTATAACATGTAATAAATGTAAGCAACCACCATTATGACTGACTTCTTTTATATTTTATATTTTAAGTTTAATTCAGGGTGGTGAACTGCTAAAAATAAAAAAATAGGTCCTTGAGGTTATGAGCAAATTTTCCATTTGCAGATTTTACTAAATAACAGGTATAAATTCCTAAATGTTGGTGTTTTGGGAAGGTGAACTGATGCACAATGTAGAATCAGAAAATGCCAAATAATTAGAAATAATGTTTTCCATGACACAAACCATTTTTTTAATGGTCTTTTCAACATATTTAGGTATTTCTACAAACTCAAGCTTTGTTTTTTTCTACAAGTGCTTGTTCTGGTAAAAATAATAATAATAATAATAATAATAATAATAATAAAAATAACAATGTATAAAAAAGACTAAGGGCTCAATTTATTAAAGGGACAATATATACTGGTTTTTCGTTGCATAAATGTTTTGTAGATTATCCATTTATATAGTCCATACAGATTTTTTCTTTTTAAATGTACAGTGCTTATTTTTAAATAACATTGCTCTGATTTACAGACTCCTAACCAAGCCCCAAGGTTTTAGAAGTATACTGATGTATACCTCCTCCAGCTTGCTCCTGTTTGTGTAAAGGGTCTTTTCATATGCAGAGGAAGGGGGAGGGGAGGAGTGTCTGATATTTCCCACTTGCAGTGGGTGTTCCAGCTACCTTTTCAACAAAGCTAAGCTAGAAGCTTATATTGAATTTTTTTTTATCAGTATCTGTGCATAATATTCTTCATAGTAGTGTCTATTACATGTAGTTATATGAAAATTGGTGTATACTGTCCCTTTAAGGCTTTTTTTGGTTATGTGGAGCAGGTTCACATAAGCAAACCTGCTGCCACATATTTAAGAAGCAGAAACTGCTTCTTTTTTCTCTCTACCACCTCATTTGTAGCGAGATCAATCACCCCTACACTTGCTTGTTTGGAGTGATTGACAAACCCTGCTCTAGTACAATTGGTCGTGCCGGAGCAGGGGGCAGCAATGCACAAGAATCCTCATTCTTGTGCTATGCTACATTTTGCCCTGTAATGAAACATCGCAAGTGGCGATTGCAGTCTGACAGATTCACTGCTTGTCTGTCTGTAAGGATGCTAAATTTACTCCTAAAAATAGTGATAGCAAATTAAAAACTTTTATTTTTTGCCATTTGATGTAAAATTTAAAAATAATAAGTTTAATTGATGAAAAAACACAAATTTAAAACTTACTTTAGTAACATATATAACAGTTACTTTGCTACTGTACACTACGGCAGCCCCGACACTAAGACCTTTTTTTTCTTTCCCCTGACGTTTTCGCTGTTGTACAATATAAATGTAAAAAAACCCCAAAAAAACAGGATCCTTTTTTTTACATTGAAACATGACAAAATGCCACGATTTTTATTGGACAATGGCAAAAACATCAGGGAAAAAAATATGTTAAAAGACCATAAAATAATAATAATAAAAAAAAATATTGGTTTGTGTCATGGAAATCATTATTCCTAAATATTTGGCTTTTTTTCCCTCTACATTGTGCATCAGTTGACACATTTGTATTTCTTCTTTTTTTGTTTTGTAGAAAGTGAAATGTATTTATATCTCAGTCCCAATGGAAGTGACTTTTGTGCTATGAGATAAGAAAATATATATACAGTATATATATATATATAGTTATTAAACTACATGCAAAAAATACTTTTGTTATTCTTTAGATTCTAAGAGAATTTCAAACTGGATTCAAGGTCAAGAGAAATCATAACAATCACCCAGATAAATTCATGTAGTAAGAGTATTTAAATCAGTTTCACACAGCCCAATAACTGTTACAATTTTCTAGTTTAGTAACGTGTGTTACTATTTTCAAACTTTTAACCCATGTATATGCTACAATAAACTTTTATTAGCTTTGTGGTCCACAATCTTTTTAACAACTGGCTAAATTATGCAGCAAATCTAAACTAAAGGCATCTGTAAAGCAAAAGTAAGCTAAGTGCTAAGGGAATTAGGTTCATTGCATAATGCAGTAGCATAGAAGATATATGTACATCTAGACACTGATGTAAATACCATGAATTAGTGCTATGTGACTGGTCAAGAAGAGGGTTAAAAGGGCATTGGACAAAGCAAGCTGTGACATTCCTTCAAACCAGGGCTTGTGGGGGAAGATTTCTAAGACGGATCATATTTTAACAATGCACTGGTTAAAAATTTGCTAGATACCATGGATGGTAGAACAGGAACACATGAGATAATGCAGAGATGGAACCTATTAGACCAAAAAGTAAAATATGATAAATTAGTTTAGTGGGATTATTCCAGGACAGTGGTTCTGTTTTAGACATGCCTGACAACTGTTTTTTTTCCCTCTAATTTATGGCATCCCTAATTTATTTCTTGTATGCTTGTGACACCCCACAGACTCATGACATAAATATGAAAAGTAACATGAACTATAAACTATATATAGGAAAGATTGCACAATGAGTGTCACTCTAAAACGTCCACATTGACAAGTTTATGCTCAAAGAAAGACAATGTGAGCAGTTAGAAATGCTATCTCTTCAGCCTTAAAGGGACATTACACTAAAAATTCCCTGCATAGTTGTTTGTTTGTATTGTAAATAAAAATATTTTTTTCATCTTTTGAATTGCCCACTTTTACTTCAATTTACCTCTAAATGGTTTTCTTTTCCTACTGTACCCAGTGAGGTTAGGTGGATCATTTCATAACTATTCATTATGTCTCACACTACTAAGGCAAACATTACCGCAGATGTTTTGGCAGTCACCAAAGGGCCACTAAAGTCAGAATTAAAGTTTAATTATTCAAATAGAGCAATACAAAAAAATAAAAAAATGTACAATATACGTCCATTATCAAAACGATGCACATACTTATTATATACACACTTTCTGAGGCTCCAGCTCCTACTGACCACGTGCAAAAGTATACTATATAAACATATATGCATGTTGTGATTGGCTAATAACTGTCACATTGTACAGGGAGAAGCACAATTGGATGAACTATTCTACTGCTCACTTTTTGTATTGTCTTGTTATTGTGTATTTGTCAATTATTCAGTTCTACTGTATTTTGTAGTCCTTTAAATCATCTTGTATATCATTACTATGAGCCTATATAGCATAGCTCTATTGTGCTGCTGTATAAACCCCATACCCATAAGCACAGTAGTAGAATTGGTCATTTAGTTACTGTGCACAATACAATTTGTAATGGATTTCAACTAAAACATAAATATTATTGTTAGCATTTCTTCACAGATATACCCCTCACAGCGATTAGATTTGTGACTGAAATTCGTCCAGTGCGATGATGCAATATGAAACAACTCATTAGAAATAATAAGGCATTTAATAAAATGTCACATATGAAATGTTGCATTTTAAATATGGCAAATTCTTGTCAAAAGGACACTGATTACTAGGGATAATCAGAACACTGCAGTATATATTCTACACTGAACAGCTATAGTCACATTGCCCCTAGAAATGTTAATATTCCTTTTTGAAAATTAAAGGGATACTGAACTCAATTTTTTCTTTAAAGGGACAGTTTACTCAAAACATTTCTCCCCTAAAATTTGTTCCTAGGGATCCACTTTACCTGCTGGAGTGTATTAAATTGTTTACAAGTATTTCCTTTAGCCTTATATTGGCATTTGAAATAGTTGATTTAGCCTGTGGTATCCTCACCTATTCTGAAAGTTTGTGGCCTTAGGACCAAACTATAGATAAGATGTGTAAACACAGCCAGCATAAGAAATTATGCTCCCAGTGGGGTATAGAAGAGATAAGGTAATAAAATGTTATTTTTTCCATTGTTCTCTCCAAGTATTGGTGATTGGTTTATGACAGATATAAGATAAAGAAGAATGTTATGTACATAATGTGATAAAATAATGAGATCTGATTATACCACAAGATCGACCCATTTTATTAGGTTGTGGCTTAAAAACACAAAATCAACTAATTCATATACACAAATAAGCCTTAAAAAGCTATTTCTCCTACATTTTATACTCTGCAACTGGTAAAAAAAGTAATTGGCAACACATTACGTTAAAAACAATTTTACTGTATACTGTCCCTTTAATGAGTAAGATAGACCATGCAATTGTAAGCAACTTTCTTATTTACTCCTGTTATCAATTTTTCTTTGTTCTCTTGGTATCTTTACTTGAAAAAGCAGGAATGTAAACTTATGCGCAGGCCCATCTTTGGTTTAGCACCTGAGTAGCGCTTGCTGATTGGTGGATACATTTTGATTTAGTATCCCTTTAAAGTATAACCTTTTCTGTTTTGACTCCTTCTAGCTGGTCTCTTGCTCCCATGCTTTTTTCAGTTTTCTACCACAAGATAGTACAGCCAATCAGAGGCTGCATTGCTTGTGTTTCTACTGCATACTCATTGCCAAAGGCTCCCATTGGCGTCAGGCATGCACACCTACAAACAGCTGCACAGTAGTGCTTAAGCGCAGGCGCGGCTTCACTCAGGGAAGTTTTTTGGAAATGGCCAGACTGACAGTGCAGATACTATGTCATTTGATTAGCTCTTATATACAACTGGAAAAGGCAGAGAAGTGAGGGTGTCTAGAAGGCTGCAAAATTGTTAAGATTATATTTACATTTTGCCAAAATAAACAACAGGATTATAGCTACACGATACAATGCACTGGCATTATTATCAGAGTCCAATGTCCCATAACATTTTAAAGTAAAACATTACAGCAAAGTAATCCAACTTTTGTGTAATCGAGTCATAAAATCAACTTCAATACGCAAGCAATAAAAACAAGTTCTGTGTCACAAGAATTAATTGTGCAATTATAAATATGTGGTTTGGAACATTTATATGATTCTTAAAATAAGTTCTTTAAAGGACCGGTAAATACAGTAGTTTTGCATAATCAACAAATGCATGATAAAAAGACAATTCAATAGCACTTAGGGGCCGATTTACTAAATGGCAGACGGACATGATCAGCTGTAGTGTAGTGGATCATGTATGCCTGACATCGCTAAATGCCGACAGCATACGCGGTCAGCATTTAACATTGAACAAGCATTCCTAGTGAAATGCTTGTGCAATGCCGCCCCTGCAGATTCGCTGCCAATCGGCCGCTAGCAGGGGGTGTCAATCATCCCGATTGTATCTGATCAGGATGATTGATGTCCGCCGCCTCAGAGGTGGCGGGGAAGTTAAAGGGACACTGAACCCAAATTTTTTCTTTCATGATTCAGATAGAGCACATCATTTTAAGCAACTATCTAATTTACTCCTATTATCAAATTTTCTCCATTCTCTTGCTATATTTATTTAAAAAAGAAGGCATCTAAGCTTTTTTTGGTTCAGACCCTGGACAGCACTTGTGTATTGGTGGGTGAATTTATCCACCAATCAGCAAGAACAACCCAGGTTGTTCACAAAAAATGTGCCGGCATCTAAACTTACATTCTTGCATTTCAAATAAAGATACCAAGAGAATGAAGAAAATTTGATAAAAGGAGTAAACTAAAAAATTGCTTAAAATTGCATGCTCTATCTGAATCACGAAAGAGAAAATTTAGGTTCAGTGTCCCTTTAAGGAGCAGCTGCATTTGCAGCATGTTAAATCGGCCCCTTAGTCTGAACTTCAAATGAGTAATAGATTTTTTTCCAACAAATTTCAAAGTTATGTTTATTTCAACTCCTCCTGTATCAAGTGACAGCCATCAGCCAATCACAAATGCATATATGTATATACTGTGAACTCTTGCACATGCTCAATAGGAGCTGGTGACTCAAAACGTGTAAATATAAAAAGGTTGTGCACATTTTGTTAATGGAAGTAAATTGGAACATTATTTAAATATTGCATGCTCTATCTGAATCATGAAAATCTAGACACCAATCAGAAAGTTCTACCCAGGTTCTGAAACAAAAATGGACCTGGCCCTGCTCCTATGATTACATTCTTGTTTTTTCAAATAATGATAGCAAGAGAAAGAAGATAAATTGATGATAGCGGTAAATTAGAAAGTTGCTTTAAATTGCCTTCTCTATTTGAATCATGATAGTTTAATTTTAACTAGACTATTCCTTTAATTTTGACACCAAACCCACATTTATTCTTCCTTGGCTCAGATAGAGAATACAATTTTAGAAAATTTTCCAATTTACCTCTTTTATCAAATTTTCTTCTTTCTCTTGTTAGTCTTTATTGAAGAGATATCTAGATAGGTAGCGTGACCTTCTGGAGTATTACATGACAGGAAATAGTGCTGCCATCTAGTGCTCTTGCTAATGTATAACATTATAGAAAAACTGCTGTCGTATAGTGCTGCAGACACGTACAAACTCCTGAACTTACCTTCTTGCTTGTCAACAAAGGATAACAAGAAAACAAAGAAGATTAGATAATAGAAGTAAATTGGGTTCTATGTCCCTTTAAGGCCATATTCAGTTTATTAGGTATGATATTATTTGTCTGAAGTGTCATATACCACTCCAAAAACAGCAGATCTAATTGTGTGTGTGTGTGTATATATATATATATATATATATGTATATATGTGTGTGTGTGTATATATATATATATATATATGTGTGTGTGTATATATATATATATATATATATATATGTATATATGTGTGTGTGTGTGTGTGTGTGTGTATATATATATATATATATATATATATATGTATGTGTGTGTATATATATATATATATATATATATATATATATATATATATGTATATATGTGTGTGTGTGTGTATATATATTAGGCTGCCATTTTCATTTGTTGTTTGTCTGAGGAAGGGACTGTGTGTTGTCCCGAAACGTCACAGAATAAAGCGTGTTGTCACTGATGACTGAAGTCCAGCGAGTGCTTATTTGATCTCTGAAATTATCTACCATACATATAGCACCCTGGCAGTTGCATACAGATGGTGAGAGTGCACACACCAACCAACTATATACATTTACTACTATTTGTGTAAGTGCACCCACATAGGAGTTGTCTTGGAGATCCTTCCCTTTTTTCTTTGTATAAAGATGACCTCCACTGATACAACTATGAGTGATGTACCCATCATCACACAGGAGGATAGAAATGAGGACATCTTCACTTTTACAGATGAGGATGCTGAAAATATTCGATTTGGGTCTATAGAGGAACAACAAACTGAGGAGTCTTACCAGTCCTTATATAACAACTTAATAAAATTGAAACAGAGAGAGATTGATCTGAATTTACACGGTACATACCTGTCTGATTATCACAAACGCCGCATGATCCCGAGAGGTTTTTGAATTAGAAATGTGCCTACTATTGGACGAGCCAATACAGAATTCTGTATCAATTGGAGCAAGATTCTCAACAAATGCTCTTTTGACCTTATGCTCTTGGTCATCAGAGAAGTTGGACGACTCCTCAAAGAGGTGAAGACTGAAATTACCATATATGAAGCTGAAAAATTGCCTAAGTTGAGACTAGACACAGATACTGATTGGATAAACAAATTGGATACTCAAGTCAAGACTTATAAACAAGAACTTATATCATTCAAGAATAGAAAATTACAGACGGTGAACCAGGACTATTCTTATAAAACCATCTACAGATGGATGATGACACCAGATGACAGACGGGCTATACGCCCACGACGGGAAAGAAGATTTACTAAGAAAAACATGACAACTATAGATTCCAGTTCTGGTGATAGTTCTGACCCCGATAACAGCCAGGGTGCTATGGAAGGCACCTCCAGTGGTGTAACCACACGGTCCCGTGTTGGTAGAGGATACCAACAGTGGGATAATTCTAGGAATATGGCATCCTTACCTCCCAGTTCGGGCAATCGTTTTTTAGGCCGAGGAAGAGGCCGCACACGAGGAGGGGGGGGGGGGGCACTGCCCACCGCCCTGCAACACAGAGGCATCCCCAAATATAGTCTTTAATATCAGCAGCCGGATACTGAATAAAACAGAGTCTGACCTTTTGAATAAAGGCTTATCATTCGTACCGGCTACTAAGAAAGATGAATTTGACCTCTTTATAGATATCCAAAAATTTGGGCGAAATTTAAGACTGAAAGAACATTTCGGGACTACCAGTGATGACATTGATAAATTCAAGCCCAGAGGTCGTTTTGATCCACTGTCTAATAATCCCACGATCCACACGCTGGTCAACTATCTGACCGAACAAATATCAAAGCCATCTGGAAAACGGTGGACTGACAACTTGACTAGAGCAGAGAGAGAGGCGTTAAAATCCCTCCAACAAGATCACTCAATCGTGATACGCCCCGCCGATAAGGGCGGTGGGATTGTGGTCATGAACACCGCTGACTACAAGGCTGAGATCATGAGACAATTATCTGACACAAATACATATCATCCTCTACCGTATGACCCCACGATGCGATTAAAAAAGAAGATTGATGTCACCTTGGAACGCTGGCTGAAGGAAGGTCTTATTACACAGAACCACTATGGCTTCCTAAAAAGGGACTTCCCAGTGGTCCCTATACTGTACACACTGCCCAAAATACATAAAGACACACAAAACCCGCCGGGCAGGCCCATAGTGTCGGCAAGAGGCTCTCTACTTCAGCCATTGGCAGAATTTGTGGACTCCTTCCTTCAACCGTGGGTGAAACAACAAAAATCGTACATACGAGATTCTTCAGACTTCATGGCCCATATATTACAGCTCACTGAGATAAAATCAACAGATATCTTAGCCACACTTGACGTTTCAAGTTTATATACGGTCATCCCACGGTCCTCAGGCATTGCAGCTGTGGCCAACTGTCTCAGAAGCATCCCATACATTGGTCCTCCAGAGGAGGTTCTCATTGAACTTTTGGACATTTGTCTTTCTGAAAATTATTTCTTATTCGATAAGATCTACTATTTACAAATTTCAGGAACAGCGATGGGGTCAAATGTGGCCCCATCGCTAGCCAACCTGTTTATGGCTGAATATGAGGTGAATTCCATGAAAGTGTTTGAGAGAAAAGAGATCAAGTATTATTGTCGCTATATCGACGATCTGTTCCTGATCTGGCAGGACAGCATGGATTCACTCAAGTTGTGGATCAACACACTTAACGAAATGAACAGCACCATCAGATTCAGCTCCACTATGAGTTTGGATAAAGTGGATTATCTCGATGTGAGAGTCTACAAATCCGGCATGGGATTGGGCACCACGTTATACAAAAAAGATACGGATCGAAATTCCATTCTACATGCTAACAGTTGTCATCAGCCTAATTTGATTAGGAACATTCCAAAAGCTCAGTATCAACGAGTGATCCGTAACAACACAGATGAAGATAAATG